>NW_027203759.1:0-57068 GCF_024711535.1 Dipodomys merriami | reverse complement strand
GAGGCACGAGCAGGGGTGGTGGGGGAGGAATATGCCCGGTCCCTTCCTGTGCTGGTGAGGTGCAGTGGGACAGTAGGGTTGCGGTGGAGGCGTGGGGAGAGGAGGCTAGAGGAGACCTTGAATGTCACATTGAGGACGGGTTTTGTGCTGCAGCAGCAGAGGACTGTCAGGAGCACAGAGGGAAGATTTCCTCGGTGGTGTTGTGGAGGCAGAGACAGGAACCATAATACTAATTAGGCGTTCATTGCTAATACGCTCATAGGAGTGGTGGCCAAGAGTAGGATGTGAGAGATGTGGAAAGTCAGTATGAAAGCACAGCTGAGTTACTCAAAGACAAATTTCCAAGTGGGTAATGAGAAAAGGAGAAACTCTCTGACACAAAAATAGAACAAGGTGAAGGAATTTGGTGGGGGCAGGTGGTTAAGAAGGTGCCTATTTTGAGATAACAAACTTGCTTCTGGATGTAATGAGTTTTGATGTGCTGTTAGAATGTGACGTGTAGATGTCCACATATAAAATTGCCAAGTGCAGATATCTGAATTCTGATGATGTGAAGCCCTGGAGTGCCAACGTGAACCGTGAAACCAAGAGCTTCTGAAAAATTCAGGCCCCAAACGCTTTGAGATGTCAAACCTCAACCCGTCACTAAATTATTCACATTTGATTTTGTTCTCATAATGAACAGAGCAAAGAATCCGTTTTTTTCTCACAGATTTTTTTTTGAAGTTGGCAAAAATAATGTATTTTAAAGAAGTCATCAATGATCACTGAACTTACTTGGTAGATTCTTTTTTTCTTTTTGGTGAGGAATGACTCACATACTAGAAAGTATAAAATCCAATGGCAAATATACACATGAGTCCCCCTATACGTACCACTCCCATCAGGAAATGGAACGCTTCCAGCACTCCAAAAAGTGCCTCATAAGTTAAGGTCTCTCCAAGCTGCTACCTTCCAGAATGACTACCACTTTGAACAATATCCACTTAAGTTATTTTTATGCCTACAGCTCTGTATGAATTGAATCATACAATGATATATCACATACTATATATGATCTTGTATCTGTGATAATATATATCTTTCTTTGGTTAAGATGCATTTTTCTAGTATAGTTCATGGAAACAAATCTGGAGACGTGGATGTAATTTACACTTATTGAGGAACCATGCCACCCTAGTACACCAGGCCATCGGCCGCACATAGGGACTTTGTCTGCATTGGTGTACACACACACACACACACACCACACAGACAGGCTGAAGCACACACACACACACACACACACACACACACCCCACACAGACATAGGCTGAAGGCCCCTAGATGAGGTCATGGCAGACTCAGGCACTGGTTATGGCCCAGGTTTTACCCTCTTTTCTCAAGAGTGGGGGGAAGACTCTTACAACTCTCATGTGATCGTCTTAGGTCAAATGAATATTTTTATTTTACCCCCACTCTTGGTGTAGGGACAGGAAAGTTGTTTAGCCTTTGCAAACTGATTTTTTATCTAAGTGCTGAAAAGTTAGTTTGCTCTTATAATAGCATAAATAAACACTCTTGGAGCGAGAGCTCAGTTTTATTCTTCCCTCTTCAGCAAAGCATTATAAACAAAATCACCTCCATTCTAAACACAGAAACCTAGAATTACAGGAAGGACATCTCATTTATTTAATAGTGGTAAGGAAAATAGTTTATGGAACAAGGACCAAGGACCTTAGATAAGGGGACTAGAGCCACAGCTTCCTGCAGCTGTGCAATGAGTTACAGGCAGGGAGGGAGAGGTGGAGGCCTTGCTATTATGTGCACAGAAACACCTTTCAGTAATCCAGGAGCTCAGGGCTGCCCAGCATGCTTTGTATTAGAGGCTGGGGACAGCATATTTCTTTGTATCCTTAGAGTTTCTGTTGCCTTCTGAAACTGATACAACACAAATTGTTTGTGTGTGCGTGTATGTATGAAAGAGGAAGCACTTTAGTTCAAATGAGCACTTAATATTCGTAATTTGATCTAATTTTAATAAATTATATATGGGAAATACTGAATAGGCCACAAAATATTTTATTATTACTATTTTTTAAAATAAAATGTTTTTCTCCATTTCTTCTGTCCCACCTTCAATTTTTTGTTGCTTTTTTTTTCTTATGAGCAAGAATTATATCTGCTCAGATTCTCAAAAATTAATCTGCTTTAAAATGTTGAGAACATCAGGTCTCCTGTCAGTAAGCAGACAGGAGAAGTTAGGGAGAAGAGCATTGTTTGGAAAAGAAAACTTAGTCATCCTGTCACCTGAATGCATATTTGTGTACTGCTTAGATATTGCTGCTCCAAGTGATTCTGAACAGCTCTTCAAAGGGTGCATTGGTATGTGACATTTCAGAGGGAGATGAAGCTTCAGTCCACAAAAGGACATATATTAATTGGGGATTTTACTTTATTTTGGCACAGAGTTTTTAAAAAAAAAATCACCTGGATGGATTTTAAGATATAGACAACGTTTCAGATCTGGTTTTGGAAGCCTGATTGAGAAAGTTCTTTCTCCCCAGCATTTAGGACAGCATGTTCTCTCTAAAGAAAGCTGTCTATTTTTCTTTTCTTTGATGGACCTTCAGTTTAGAACAGACACAAAGCTGGGAACACAACCCAAGGCAGAAAAAATTCACTCCTATGTACTGTTGGTCAGGTTGACTGTAGGACACAAAGGTTATGGATCGGTGGTGGAGCCTTGTCCCTGCGTGAGCATGTTTTCTGGACTTTGGCTGGAGCTGAATTACTGACTTCTGAAAGGAGGGATGGGTCTGGGTTTCTAGCGGGAACAGCCAATGGGAAGGAAGTAATATTCATTAAGAGTGTCTCAGGCAGGCCACACCGGTAAGGCATGCTGTTAACACACCCTCCTGCACACTGTTCGCCTGTGTTTGAAACCCTTCCAGGATACTGGGGTTACGTTTTTATTCCAACCAGGAAGAATACATGATTGGATTCTTCTTTTTATCCCTTCCTTCCTTCCTTCCTCGCTTCCCTCCCTCCCTCCCTCCCTCACCCATCTCCCCCTCCCCCTGCTGCCCTCCTCTGGAGCTCTTCTTTCCAGCAGGAGCTTGAGAATAAGATTATTATCCAATCAACTCAACAGCAGCCCATGTCAGTGTCCACATGTGCATCTGAGACGAGAAGAGATTCATTTGTGACCTGGAAACTGAAGTCTGCTTAGGTCTGTAAATATGAATAAAGCCCATTCTCCTTAATGATGAAGGTAATCTCCAGTAATTTAATTGTCTTTCTTAACTAGTGGGGATAACCCATTTCTCTCCACCCCCCCCTCCTCTCACACAAAAACTATGCTTCTCATAGAGTGATCTTTACAAACACAGGGGAAATATGTCTTTTGGTTAATTGCATTTGAAAGAGCTTCCCCCCCCCCTTTTTTTCTTTTTTGTATGAGAGACTCTTCTTTCTCCACCACAAATTATGTGTTTTTCTAATACATATTGTGGTGAGCTGCTTGGGCTCTTATGGGCTAACTGTGGAAGTGGTTGGTGTGTGTGGGATGTACTCCTGGCTTGGGTTAGCTTTGGTGAAAGTTGCTGCTTTGGTTGCTGCTACAGATGAAAGGCAGTTTCTTTCTGTTGCCGTTGTTTGTGGAACTTTGGTGGACCTGGAGTGGATTGTGAGACCCCCCTGCCAGCCCATCCCCTGTGAGCACAGAGCCGTTGTCTCTTTCCATGTGTCATGTGCATTTTCCAAAACATTCAGCCGTGCCTCTAAGAAAGAAGTACAGCTTCTTAAGATGGCCTAGGAATGGAGCTGTTTTCTTTTCAATATGGTTTTGGAAAGAAATTATAGATGGAAGGTAGAAATCAAGTTGTACAGAAGGACTTAAGTGTAAGCCAGGAATGCAAAGATTAGACTCACTGGTTTAGTTAGGGCAAATAACTTCACTTTGAATTATTTTCTTCTTTTGAGCGAAAAAAAAAGTAGATCTGTGTTGAAAGCAGTGTCTGAGGAGACCAGCTTATAACACACAGCAATTGCAGAGACAAGTTAGGTGACACCAAGAACAAGTGTGTCTAGGCAGTCCCTTTAAAAATACCCCAACCGAGGTTATGAAACCACACAGCTTCTTTGAGGAATAACGCATCCAGGGCTAAAGCAGCCTAATTTTATTCAAGGATTTGAAGAGTAAAAAGGGATTTGGTTCTTTAAAAAAGGGAAAAAAGAACAGCCGAGTGAGGATTATTGATCAGTGAGGGATTAAACATTTGCTGGAATACAAAGCATCAGGAATTATCAACATGGACATCACAGTGGCCGGCCATTCAGCACTTGGAAATGCAAACAGCCCAGTTTCCCACTGATCCAATGGCAGCAGCCTGGAGCTCTTGATTCCCTGTGTGTCCACCTTTGTACTCCCTGCCCCTGGACAGGGATGAGGAGATGGGTTAGGGGTGAAAGGAAACTAATCTTGCTCTTTTAACTTCTGTCTGTCTGTCCCTCTTGAGCAGGCCAAGCAGAGACCAGAGAGGGAAAGCACTGGGGAGCCTAGGAGAGGTCCTGAGGTCCAGAGAGGATCAGGAGATCTATCGGGAAACCTCAACTACCACTTCCTCCTGTTGCCAGGGCTGTGGTCCTGTCTGCTTGCCGGCCCGCACCTGCCTCTGTGGTTCACAAGGAAAAGGCATTTGGCACTTGTACAGCCGGCCCAAGGGAGTAGTGCTGGGGCCATCCCTCCCTTTCTGGTTTTGTCTTTTTCTTCCCCTGTCAGGTGCCACTGGCTTTGAACCATGTAATTGCATCAATAAGCCATCTCTGGGATGAGCGGTGTGTGTGTGTGTATGTGTGTGTGTGTGTGTGTGTGTCTGTGTGTGTGTCTGTTTGTGTGTGTGTCTGTGTGTGTGTCTGTGTGTGTGTGTGTGTGTGTGTGTGTGTGTCTGTGTGTGTGTTCTACTGGCAGCCTGGCTCTGCCACCCTGCCTCCTGGAAGGGTTTGCAGGACTGAGGACATTGGTTTGGATCCTGAGGCTGATTTTTATCACCTCTGCATAAGGCTTAGCCTGTGAGGAGGGAAAGTGAGAGGGAGGGAAGAGGAAGTCTGACTTTGCACTTTCAAGAGCATGTGTGATTTTCCAGGATGTACATAATATACATTGAAGCATCTGTGTTGTGGGCTCCCAGGGATTTGCCTGTTCTCAGTGCCGATTCTTTGTGCACCCTGCATACATCCTACCTTTTGGAGACTGGGGGAGGCAGTGGAGGATGTTGTATAAGAGGACCAGTGTCCTGACCCACGTGCTGACTGGGTTAAAACAGGTGCACAGATACTTCAAGCTCCAGCCCACATCTCTACCTACCCCTGGGCAGGAAGAGCCTAGGGTCACCGTCTGCCTCTTGGAGACTCAGTTTCCCCATCCACTGGGAAGTTTTTGATAAAGGCCTTTATTTTGGGTGCCACATTCTCATGCTGAGTCTCCTATTGCCTTCTGTTGTCAACTTGAGGAGCCTTTGAAACTTTGGGGGAGACGTTCCCATCTTTTTCTTCCTTCTTCTTTTCCATACATTGGACTGTGTTGCTATTTTCAGGCCACAAGTGATGAGACTGAAATGTAAGTGTCTTGATGTGCCAGGTGGGGACATCAGGCCACCTGGCTCAAAACCTGGAATTCTAGGACATGTTAACTGTCTGAACCACAGAGGTAGAGAGAGCACACACAGGGCCACACTCACTGACCCGTGAATGTCACAGATGTGGCCGGGCCAGGCCTTGAGACCATGTCAACCCTGGTCCAGAGGAGAAAGGACACACTTCACCCACAGCTCTTTTTAGGGAGCTGGGATTGAGTTCCATCTGTAGAATCGCAAAGTGTTTCTGGGTTTGGAGCCACTCTTTCTCAGACGTCAAGTAAACACACACAAGGTTGCAATGAGGGTTATGCAAGCCTGTATGCTGGGGTTTGACTCAGGACAAGCCCTAAAATGAGCACATTTTGCTCATTTTTGCTGTTCAAAATTTTGGTGATCCTAGGGTTTAAACTCAGAGCCTTGCACTTGTTATACGGATGCTTTACCACTTGAACCTTGCCTCTAGGTTCCTTTGCTTTCTGCCAATGTTGTATGACTGTGTCTGAATCCACCTCCTCTAGGTTCACTGGTGATGTTGGACTCCCGGGCCCATGTCACCGCACTGTTTTTCTCCCCCAGAAACAGTGTCTTGTGGACCTTTCTGCCCGGTCTGTCCTAGAACCTTGATCCTTCTAATGTCAGCCTGCTAAGTAGCTGAGATGATAGGTGCCAGCCACCAGCATGTAGCTGAGGATGTATTGTCCCACTGTTATCCTACTGAGCCCAAACCTTAGATGCACCCAGTGATTGTGTTGGCGAATTGACATCATCGGATGAGCAGCATATATGGCTTATTTATTGACAGTCGAGGTCCAAGCCCTGACTAGGCCCAAAGCCTTAGCCTCACTCTTGGTCCATGGAGATGGAAGACTATCCAGGCAGATGTGTCTCAAAACAGCAATGCTGCTGAGTTTGGTGTGTGTGGTTGTTTGGGGTGTGTGTGGTTGGGGTATGTGTGGTTGTTTGGGGTGTGTGTAGTTGTTTGGGAAGTGTGTGGTTTGGGATGTGTGTGGTTGTTTGTGGTGTGTGTGGTTGTTTGGGATGTGTGTAGTTGTTTGGGATGTGTGTGGTTGTTTGGGATGTTTATGATTGTTTGGGGTGTGTGTGTGTGGTTGTTTGGTGTGTGTGTGTGGTTGTTTGCGGGAGTGTGGTTTGGTTTCCTGCTCATCAGCCTTGGTGGGTGCCATCTTCTCCCCTCCCCATAGGATGCTCTCTGCTCACAGTGGTGTGACCTGTACCCCTCTCTATTCTCAGTGTTTAACCTGTACCTCCTCTCTGCTCTTGGTATGACTCTATCCCCTCTCTGCTCTTGGTAGTGTGACTTGTATCCCTTCTCTGTTTTTGGTGTGACCTGTACCCCCTCTCTGCTCTTGGTGTGACCTGTACCCCAGGGCTAATTTAGGCCATTGGGATTTAGAATGCAGTTGGAGATGGGAAGGAGAGGGGACTGGAGAGGGAGGCTGGGAGAAGAGATCTGGTCCCACACCTGCTCGCTGCTCCTCAGGACACCTCTGTGCACTCCACAGGGCCACTGTGAAGCCTGATGGGGAGGAGCTCTATTCTGGCTGTCCAGGGCCCCGCGGAAGGAAAAGCAAGGGAGGAACGCGCTTGAAAATAACATCGTGACTGTTCTTGGGGTAGAGTTCTGCTTTTGCCAGCTTCATTTTTAATGAAAGGATGGAAATGTCCAGAGGCAGGGTGGTGACTAATGGAGTTGCATTGTCCTCTTCTTATTGGAGTTTCAACAGCAGGGCATCCAAGCTCACTCTCTGAGACTGCATTCACGCCAATGTGCAATATGAAATGGAGTTCCTTCCGCATTCACCTCTCTCTAGTCCTGGGCCTGGAGCAGCAACTTAGTCTTCACCTGGTCTGATTTGATGGGATGATTCTCCAGCGCTCACTCCTTTTCTTATGTTGACAGTGGTAGTGGTGGGGGGGGAACACAAATTTACATGACAAAGGACATAGTTCACCTTTTTCACCTGGGAAGTACTTGTGTTTGTTTTCTGGGTAGATAAACTACATTTAAATGGCATGATGGATTAAATAAAGTGTTATTTTTATTTCCTTACCATTGTTAAGGACTAAGTACTTCTGGGTTTTCTTTTTCTTTTTTCTTTTTTACTATCTGGCAGCAAAAATGCCAGCTCAAGTAGAAGTGTGGTTCAAGTGGTAAAATGCCAGCTTTGGAAGAAAACGCTAAGGAAGAGCATGAGGCCACCAGATTGAAGTCTAGGCTTCCAGTCCCAGAGGCAGGCTGTGAGTCACAGCCCATTGGGGTCACACAGCCCAGCACTGCGTAACAGACAGTGAAAGGGTCAGGACATGACTGCCATCATTTTGTTTTTCTTTGCATGCTAGGCTTTGAAGTCAGGGCCATGCCCTTACTAGACAGAAGTTATATCATCTGAGCAATGCCTCCGGCCCTTTTTTGCTTTATTTATTTTTCAAATACGGCTTCCAGGCTGACCCATCAGCACCTCTCATGCATACTTGGATCATTAATGTCAGCTGCCCATGGCACTCATTCTCCCTCCCCCCCCCCAACTCCTTGGAGTCCTGCTGGAGGCTCACTGCAGACACATCCTCATGGCTGCTGTAAATGGAAGGGACCCTGGTCATCAGCAAATGGCAGTGTGAGGCCAAGCAAGGTCAGAACTGGTCAGGAATCAGGACTGGTAATGACTCTGTGCTTAGGGGCAGGCATAGCTCCTGATGAGTGGGTGGAGGACTGGACTATGTAGCTTCAGTGTATCTGTTTTCAGGCAGTGACTATCATAGACACATTTGGATTTTGTGAGGTTTTTGAGCAGTGAGGATGGAAATCAGCTTGGGGCACAGCTGTGGACAGGTTGGTTGGTCCGTCCCATGTGCCTGGGACACCTTAGCTTGCTTTGGCACCTAGGTAACAAGTTGCCCTTATGACGTAAGTTTATGATTTTCTCAAGTAGAGACTATATTAAACTCCACGAAGGCACAAGGCTTGACTTGTTCTGGCCACAACTAGTTCCTCCTATTGTCTCCAGACAGAGCAGCAGCTCCACAAATAAGGGATGGGAGGGGGGCATGGGGAACGAGAAGGAAGGGGTGGCGTCGCCCAGGAAGCATTGTACTTGTAACCTGACTTCTGGAATTGTTACCCTGGGTGCAACCCCATCAAAATACTAATAAAAAAGTCATGTTTTCTTATTTGTTATGAACAAATAAGAAAAATAATTTTAAACAACCACACTCTATAACCCATAGATAATTACTTCTATTTTTGTTTTTAAGAAACAATCATTGTTGGAGAGTTTTCTTTGAAATACAAAAACTCTTCTTGGAAGCTTATCTGTGTATTAGACAACAGAGCCCCTGAGTTTGAGTTTGCAAAGACTTGGAAATGGAGACTTTCAGGATGATTGCACTCCTTCCGCGCAGTGTGTTTCCATACCCATGCATTCCCACAAAAATTTCCTCCAGTCATTTTTGGCACTCTAATCTTTGTTACCTAGTTTAGAAAACAAAAGTTGGGGAAAGTCATGTGAATTGAAAGTTGTGCTTTTCTGTATATGGTTAAAGAAGTCTTCCTTTGGGAACTGCCTACATTTCTTTGCTGTTTTCGGCAAGTTTTCCTGGCTCTTGCTGCTTTCTTTCTTCCTTAGAGGATTCTGTAAGGTCTATCCATCATCCAGTTACCAAAATGCACCTCACTGGAGAAGGAAAAATAGTTGGCGTAGCTGAGTGTTTGAAAGGAAATAGGAGGAAAGACATGCCTCCACACATCGAACCATCTCTGATGCGCTTTTGGAAATTCATAATGACAGATGGGTTGGGGAGAAGGAGATACACTCCACAGTGGGCTTCCTTTCAGATCCAGAGCTCCTTCCAAGGTGTTCTGAGCTATTCTTAGCAACTGGGGCTCCACACATTCACCCCGCCCCCCCCCAGAAGAGAAGACTGCTTGAGGAAGCTTTGTTGCTTAGCATTTTGCTCCAAACAAAAGCCAAACCAGGCAATGCAGGAATAGATGTGGAGAAATCTAGACGTCTATTTCATAGAACTTGAAGGACCAAGGCACCTGACTTCTCAGGACCTGTGCTTCTTCAGTCCTCTGATAGGAGTGAGAAGTTCTTTCTCACTCATCAATTCTTTCAGAATTCTCTGAAAGAAGTGATGAGAATATTCGTAGGGAATGGTGGAGATAGGAAGGTTCCATAGTCCCTATCTTTTGGACACTTGCAGTGTGGAAATCATTGAAATTGTTTTCCCCTTCTCTTGTTTATTCAACTCTACCTATCGTTGGTTGATGGCTCAGATTATCTCCCTTCCCCCCCCAACCCCCAGTGTAGTAATGCATTTCAGGGTAATGCAGAATTTCAATTTGGGGTGTAGAGTGATATGGTTTGATCATGTGTTACAGAGTTGAAGTTCTGAGACCCCCCCTCCCCCATGGAGTTAGGAGCTTTGCGCCATGTAGTCACTCTAAGAGCACCTGTGGATTCTTTCCTAGGCTCTCATACTTAGCCACCGACCATGAGCTTGAGCTCTGCCTCTGATGGGCACCAGTTGAGTGTCCATTTTCACCATGAACATATTTGTGTGGACAGGACCTTCTGTTTGGGGGGGGCATACCGTGGTGGCTGTGGCAAGACAGAGAAAATGCCTACGTCTGTAAAGGTGTACCTAAGCTGAATCCACAGACTTCTATTCCCAGAACGGCCTCAACTGGTGATCCTCCAGATCTGAGTTCCCTGAGTACCAAAGATTATAGGCACCAGTCATGGATTCCTGGCATGATGCCTAAATATTGCAGCGGATGCAAGGAGTTTGAGAAGTGGCGACTGCCTTACAGGGGGTTGCGAACTCCAGCCCCTTATTCTGTTGCAGATGTCAAATCAGAAGCCATCTATCCACCACAGGCAGCTTTATTAGATGATCAAATTGGTTATGGAAGTGCCCTGCCCACCTGCACTGGCCTCTTTCCCTTACCCAGCTAAGGACTCCTTGCAGACACACCCTCATGGCTGCTTTGCCTGCTGTGATCTCAACTCCTTTCCAAATGCTTGCCTCGGCAGCTTCCCCTCCATCGTGCCTGTGCCTCTCGGACTGGGTTCCCATGGTGGTTGGATATTGAGCTGCTTGTTAGAGGAGGAAACAAGGGCTGTTGTGTACAATGGCAGGCCTGAACTGGCCCTGAGGCAGGGCAGACGCTCTCCCAGGTGGGACTTGTCAGGGCACAGGGCAGGCATCCTGCCACTGGGCCCTGGGTCACTGTGGTGAGCAGCGGTCACACTGGAACTTCTCTCTCTCAGAGAACAACAGGTTATATCTGACCAGATTGTCTTCTCTAGGGAATCT
The DNA here is from genome assembly GCF_024711535.1 of Dipodomys merriami. Lineage (NCBI taxonomy): Eukaryota > Metazoa > Chordata > Mammalia > Rodentia > Heteromyidae > Dipodomys > Dipodomys merriami. The sequence goes on along the minus strand of NW_027203759.1, from coordinate 46,110 downwards.
GTTTCTCCACCTACTCCTGGGGGATGCCTGGGGCTTGAGTCCATGCCAGGTTTCACTCCTGTCCAGAACTTTTCATTCCAGAAGTTTCAACCACTCAGCCAACCCCCCTGCCCTTTGCTGCATTCCCTTCTCTGATTCTGTGGCTTACACTCTTCATTTTCTATGAATTGTGAGTTTCCCTTCTGGCTATCCTTGGTTCCTTCCCTTTAGTTTGATTGTGAATAGGCTCCTACTTTGCTTCTAGAAACTTCTTTCCTTCTACCTCTCATTTGGGGGATACTTTACTATACTTCTTTTGGGGGATTCAAGAGTGTTTATGAATTGTTTCTTAAGTGGGCAAACTGCACATACTCTTTAGAGCAGTTTGTGTGGGGGGGTGTGCGTACGTGCAGTTTGTGTGTGGAGGGGTGTGCGTACGTGCACATATGACATATGTGCTTCAACACAACTTCAGAAGAGAGGTTCCGCTCCTGATTTCCTGATTCAGAGAATGAGGTACAGAAGATTCAACCTTGAGTAGTGAACAGGGGAGGGCCAGGCGGCCTGAGCTCCAGACATTGTTCTCTGTACATCGCCATCTTATGTGACAATGGGACAAGTCTCAGTGTCAGAGCAGCAAAAGTACTGAGTTGAAACATTCAACCGTGGAAATCTTTTACAGATTATGCCCTCATGAAATGATCTATTTGGCAGGAGTTTGGAGTAACAAATGTATGAATTTATTGTAGGAATGTATTAGATCAGTTCTCTTCTCCTCTATCCTGAGGCTTTGTGATGGTTGCTGACTGGTTCACTTGCAGGAGTTTTCCTGTTCATAGCTCATGAGCAAAATGAGGGTGATAAATTGCACAGAGGAAACTGATTATTGACAATGATTTGGGCTCTTCTATTCCCTCTATCTGATAGTGCCAGCGACTTCTTAACTGGCATGGACTGTTTGCTGTAAGATAGTTTCCCTTTTCACACAAACTCACAAACTGGTGAACTGTCATACTGTGTCTTTTCAGTAGTATCCAAATGTAAGGCTGGCTGACAGCTAGTTTGTTGACTCCTAGAAGATAATAGCAATTGTCTCCGAACAGATTTGTTTCAAAGATTCATTACCTGATTTCTGGAACCACTTGTGAGGTGAAAGATCTCTATCAAGATGGGAGGGAAGGCCACCATGTTGGGTGCAGCCTGCAGGGAGTAGACTCAGCCATTCTATTTGTACACCCTACATCTCTTTGTGGCTGTGGAGGACCAAAACTTTGAATGAACTTTCACTATTTGCTGCAAAGTGTCCCAGGCATTTCATATCTTACTTGCTGAATGGCTTTGAATGGTCAATGCAATCTTAGGTATACCCATGGGAACTCAGATAAGCTATACAGGGAATTGTATTTAATCAAAGACTTCAAACAATAGAAATTAAGAGGCAATGGTGTGTTTGTATATTTAGCTTTCACTCTAAAAAAAATAAAACCAAACTGAACAAAAACTGATCTCAGTGTTTAAGAGGAAAATCTGCTTTTAACAACTTCAACAAAGGTTGATCCCCCCCATCTTAAAAAGCCCCATCAAACTAACTTCTTAATAATTTATTAACCAATGAGGAAATAATGAGGACTACAATTCCTTTGAATTGTATAAACCTGTATAAAAGATAGATCAAAATGACAGTCCAAGATAAGTGAATGTTGGACTGATCTATTGAACTCTTCTAAAATACTCAGGTGAAAAGAAGCCTAGATCCAGGCTACCTACTTGAAAAATAAAAAGACCAGCTCTTGTTGGTTCCAGTTGAGGATGTGGATGGTATGCTTTAGGTTCAGGAGGAAGGTCAATCAGCTAAATATGTCAGAACCCTTGGAGCAGAGGGAGAGCTGTGTGGACAGGCCTTGGGTTTGACCTCAGAGCCTCACCCTGGGTAAGCTGGCCACCACCACGTGGCAGGTGCTCATCACAGACTTATCTTTTGTGTTTTGAATCTGCTTTTTGTCTTGTCATGGTCTGATGAATATTTGCTAAGTTCTTGTTACTGCTGGTACCAGCTGCATGCCATGGCCATTATGGTAAAGAAGACACATGCTTTCGGCCCTTCAATGGTAAGATCTGGATGAGAAAAACCACTTATTCATCATGTATCACTACACATACCTGTAATCCAAGCTACTTGGCAGATGAAGGTAGGAGGATTAGGATCTGCGGTCAGTCTGGGCAAAAGAAGAGATCTTATCTAAAAAAAGAAACTAAAAGCAAACAGAATTGGGGGTGTGGCTCAAGTGATAGAGGTCTTACCCAGCAAACATGAGACCCTGAATTCAATCTCCTACACTGCAAGAGAAGGAGGAGGAGGAGGAGGAGGAAGAGGAGGAAGGAAAGCAGAAGAAGAAGGTGGAGGAGGAGCAGAAGCAGCAACAGAAGACGGAGGAAGAGGAGAAAGAGGGGAGGAGGAAGAAGAGATGGGAAAGGAGGGAGAAGAGGAGGAAAGGAAGAGGAGTATGAGAAGAGGAAGAAGTAGAAAGGAGAGGAAACAGAAGAGGAGGAGGAAGAGAAAAGATGAGTGAGTTATTTCCAGATAAAGGGAAGGCAGTTTGGGAATGGGCATATTCGGTTAGCTCACAAATGGATTTACTGTTACAATAAACACACTATAACTTAAAGGCATCAGAAGTCATAAATACATGAGATACCCGTTATTCACTGAACCTCACAGCTTAGCAGCAGCTGTCCACCCTGTGGTCATCTGGCTGACTGGGGGCTTCTAACTGCGGCCCACTGCCCGAGTTTTGAGAGACAAGCCTCCTGCATAGTCCTGGCCTGGGAAAAGATCCAAATGCAAAGTTCTAAGTGGAACGAGCAGGGTCATCCGTCTAGAGAAGGACTGGTGTTCTGTCCACTGCATCCAGTCTTCCCTTCAGAGTAAAGGATGGATATCCTTCTCCGCTGTGGTCACAGTTGGGAGGGATTGCTTTGTGGGGAGTGGAGGCGTGGTGTAACAATGCCTTATGTATGAAGACGGCAAGCTATTTTCTCTTCTGGACTCTGTGATCTGTATCATGGTTTGATTGGCTGGAAGCCAGTCTCAAGCTAAATTCCTACCCTGCCCCACCTCCCCTTGGAATACAGAGGTCATTACGTGGTACTCATTGTGTATTTCTGTATTAACTCCATTCCTGTCTCCATTGTATGCTGGTATCCATATCTTTCTACTTTCCCATTCTCTCCTACACCTAGTTTATCAGAGCAGTTCTGGAATACAGCAAGTTATAAATAATTAAAATGTATTAAATTGCCTGGGACTAGGGTGGAATTTGGGAGCTTTGTTTTGCTCTTCTTTGCTGCTGAGGGGCGAGCCGAGCCATCCTGTTGCTCTCCTGCCTTCCACTCACTTGGCCTTCCCATAGACCTCGGTGGTTTTTGCTGCTGGGTTTGCCATCCAGGCTTGGTTTAGGTTCTCCCCGAATCTTTGTCAGTAACCTTGGTCTAAGGAGCCTGGGTGTCTTTTCCCCTGAGCTCATACTTGAATCACTCCGCAGGTTTGTCTTGCCTTTCTTGTCTTCATAAATTGTAATAGCTTCTTTTGTCTTAGACACAGAGGTACAAGGAACGGTTAAGAGCTATGGAATGCTGGGTGCTTGCTCCCCAAATCCCTGTAGTCTGGAGCAAGGAGGTAAGATTAAATTTTGCAAATCTCTTTACAAGTCCAGTTGAAAATAAGAACCTCCTTACTTTTCTTAGAGGGATAGATCTGTCTGATAGTGACCCTGAGTTTGTAGCCAAAGGCAACTTTTAGAAACCTTGAGTGGTATTGGGCTCTGTCACTGACTGGTAACTCCAGGCTAATGGCTTTGTTGTATGGTTTCATTGTTCTCAGTGGAGTGTTAGCTCCTCCCCATAGTCCAGGGGATAAAAGGTGAATTGTTTGGTATAATATCTAATGATCAATATATATAACTAGTACCATTAGCCTGCCTTCTGCTTATTTGTCACATTAGTTAGTTGGTCTATCTTCTGTAAAGATTATTTATAGCAATTATGGTAATTACTATATCCACCATAGAGGAACCATATGAATACACACTTAACATCTTCTTTATTTTTCTCTAAACTTGACTTTTATAAGTGCTCACTCCTTCCTTTCTTCCCTTCCATCCCTTCTTTTTCTTCCCTTTTTTTGTGTTTGACCTTAGTCTTGAACTTATGGCCTCTTGCTTGTTTGGCTCTTCTGTTTATGGATGATGCTCAGTCCCTTGAGTCTCACTGACTTTATCTGTCAAGGACTTTGAACGGGACCCTTAGATCTCAGCCTCATGAGTTGTCAGGAGTATAGGGGTGAGATAACAGTGCCAGGCAACTCTTTGCTTTTACTTTTAAAAGCAATGTATTCTTTTATTTATTATCTTTAAGGAGTTATACAAAGGAATTGCTATCTAACACAGCAGTTTAAGAATACAATATATCTTCATCAATATCACCTCTTTCAACCGCTGTTTTGATTCCTCTATACTTCCTTTCCCTTAACACTTCTCATGACCAATTATTGCATATTCACTTCTGTGGATTTACTGCACACACATTTGTATGTATGTGCATGCATGTGTGTGTCTGTGTTTGGTGTGCATACTCGGTTCCCACCACAGTCTTTCTAGAACATTGCTTGGCATGTCATAGCCATGCAAATCTATATTGAATAGTCTTCAAACACCACCAGTTTCATTAATGCGGCTTTGGATGATACTTGAAGCAGAAAGGGCACTCATTTGACTGAGGACAGAAGCTTTTCTCTGGGAAGTGGGTGCTTGAAAGACCCAGGGAAAACATGGGCTGCATGACTCTTTAAGTGGGCTGCTTGCTCGGGATTCTGTCATGAATTACCACTAGTCTTTTTGTCACCAGATTGTGGAGTGCCCACTGAGAGCTAGGGAGAAACCAAATAGGAAACCTTGCAGGTGCCTTCAGAATGCTGTCCCTTTCATTTTCTGCGCAGGGACAACATTTTGGCAGGAGCAATACATGTATCTTAGAATCCGCATATGTCAAGAGCATTTTTCATAAGCAGTCTCTGATCCACTGACCCACCTGGGATTAAGAAAGCTGACCATTGTGTGTAAGCACATAGCTAACAATAATACCCTATGTCCTGATGCATAGAGGAATTCTAAGATGAAGTTGACTAAACACAGGTTCACGCTGCATACACTATGTGTGGAAATTCTGCAAAGCAAGGCTGGGGCACCAAGACAAAGCCCATAGAGCTACTTACACCTGAGGGGAAACAGGAAGCTGACACCAGGGACAGAGACAATCAAACAACTTTCTTTTTTTTTTTAGAGCTGAGGACCTTACTGTTAGGCAAGTGCACTTCCACTAAGCTAAATCCCCACCCCCCACTGCCTCTTGTCTCTATATTTCCTCAATATTTTCCTGACATTTTCACAGAATGTCTTTTTATTTTAAAAAAAAATCTTAACTGAGGATTATTTCCTTGAGTATGCACAAGTAAGGGTGAATGTTCTTATGTTCTGTATACTTCCCGAATTCTGAATGAATGCATGCTTTCCTGCTGCACTCTGAATGTGCACTCCGCTTTCTCATCCATTATTTCACTGAAGCTCTGCAGTTTCATTGTGAGTCAAAAGTCACCAATTCCTAAACAGAGAAAGCAAAGCAGAGCGGTTAAGTTTTACCCTAGGTCATTAGTGTACAAGTTCAGTAAAGGGAAACTATATTCACTTTTTTTTTTTCGTTGTGGGGCCTGAACTCTGGGCCTGGGCACTGTTCCTCAGCTCCTCAGCTCAAGACTAACGCTGTACCACTTGAGCCACTTCTGGCTTTTTCTGCTTATGTAGTACTGAGGAATCGAACCCACGGCCTCTTGCATGCAAGGCAAGCACTCTACCACTGAGCTACCTTCCCACATTTACATTCACTTTTTATCAATTAAATCCTATGAGTCCTTTTCCTCCCCTTTTTTTTCTAACTACATCCTAATTCCTCAGATATAGAGGCTCTATTCTCACAGCAATATTATAGCATCCTCTTCAAGAAAGAATATTAGCAGCAGCCATTATATACTCAGGAAACATGGTCTACCCTACCCTGACTCCTACTGGTAACTCCTCTATGAGTTCCTGGGCAGGTTTTGGACTTTAAGCTACAAGTTAGTTCTGCTATGGCAAAGGGGCCACAGGCAGGACCAGGAAGCAATGCTGCTGTGCAGACTGTGGGGAGCCTATATGTGCTGAAGGTCAGATGCTGACCCAGGCAGGAACAAGATGAGGGAAAAGCACATCAACAGGCATTTGCTTTGCCTGTCTGCTTGTACTCAGGACATCAATGAAGAAATAGATTCCTTCGTGCAACATATGTTTTACATTATAGCCTGAAAGCTTTATATGTGGCACTTCAAAGATCTTGGCTGGCATAGCTAATTTGAGGGTAGGCTCATGCAAATAGTAAGAAATTTGAACTAAAGAAGACATCTAAAAGAAATGGGCTTCAGTTATTTTCACAAAACTTATATTGGAAACCTAAATGGACAAGGGCTCTAGGAAAGGTTCTGGTGTATCGCCGGTGGAGCCCAGCTATTTAGGAGGAGGTAATGAGAGGGTCACAGTCCATAGATCACTTGGATAAAACTATGAGATTTACCTGAAAAAGCCAAATTAAAGCTGGGTGCTGTGGCTCACACCCGTAATCCTAGCTATTCAGGAGGCTGAGATCTGAGGATCGTGGTTCAAAGCCAGCCCAGGCAGGAAAGTGCATGAGACTCTTATCTCTTATTTTCCAGAAAACCAGAAGTGGTGCTGTGCCTCAAGTGGTAGAGCTCTAGTCTCAAGCTGAAAAGCTGAGGGACAGCACCCAGGCCCAGAGTTCAGGCCTCACAACTGACAAAAAAACAACCTTCAAATTAAAAGCAAAAGAATTGGTGGTGTCACTCAAGTGTCAGGACATTTCTCAGCAAGCTTAAGTCCTTGATTCTTCTAAAAAGGGGTGAGGAGCCTTTGTCCTTGAGTAGCAAATGACTGTGGTATCATTGCATGGAAAAGCCAGGGAACCCTGGGGGGAGAAGTGGTTTCTCTGAATGCTGTCTGCACAGGCAGAGCCCTCTGCTCCTAGTCTGTTCGTATTCAGAATGAACAAATCATTGTTGTTGGAAGAGTTCATGCAGTTCTTCCGGAATATAAAACAATTGAGAATGCCTGGAGGGAGGCGTCCTGAGGCCGCTGTGTGCACCCAGAGCACCTGGAGCTGCCACACCCCTGCGTCAGAGGGGCACCTGGGCTGGGGTTACCGGCGGATGGCTCCAGCATGGTCCCAGCTCTGTGGCATGGCAGCACAGACTTCTAAACCATTAAGGAGGAGAAACTGAACTCAGCACACCAACTCCCACTATAGCGCACACCAAAGGGAAAGAAACTCCTACTTATTCTGTGTTTTTCTTTTTCTTTGGTGGACTTTTGACCTAAGGGTTTAGCTTCACATTCTGGGCACTAAAATGAGCCATACACCTCTGGGTATCCAAGGATATTGTTTCCTTTGATCATCATGACAACCTTCTGCAGGGCAACCCCGTGAACACGGCCATCTTCCAGAGGAGAGAGGATGGGACTGGTGCAGGGGCGCAGGCTTGGTCCTGCTGCCTACACTCCCTAGGTTGTCTCTAACACAGGCTAACATGTACGTGAATTCTGCACACACCTCAGGGCTGTGTAGAGTCCAGAGTTGTTCTCTGTTTGCGTTGTTACAATGAGCCAGGGGGTGAAGTCCATTTCAATGCCACTTTACAGGCTGGGCACAGAGGCTCCAATAGGTACTGAAAGCTATTGAAGAGCACAGAACCAGTTATTGGCCTTGATAGGTTCAAGATGTGATCAGCTGGGGCTGGGAAGGTGGCTCAATAGTAGAGTGCTTGCCTTGCATGCATGAGGCCCTGGGTTCGATTCCTCAGCACCACATAAGCAAAAAGAAAAAAGCTGGAAATGGCGCTGTGGCTCAAGTGATAGGCGATAGCCTTGAGCTGAAGAGCTGATGGACAGTGCCCAGGCCCAGAGTTCAGGCCCCACTACCAGACCCCTCCCTCCCCCCAAAAAAGATGTGATCAGATTGCAATAGGGTCCACCTTCCCAGCCACTCCACATTGTGGGGCCTCCCCCCCAGTCCAGTCCAGTCGATATCCTGATTCAAAGTGCGGTGTGGGCTGCAGTGGAAGGCTGCATGGCACATGGATGCCTTGTGGGAAGTGGTGGTTGGTGGTGAGTTGTTCTGTCATTGGATAAGGGGAAATGTTCTTGCCTTGACCGTGTTGTTTGGTCCAATTGGCCTGCTTTCCACACCCACCCTTCCCCATTTCTGGTAAGTGGGGGGCTTTAGTTGTCACTCTTCCTACCTGGTGTCTGCACTGCCAAGGGGCTGACGAATGGAGACAAGTGTCCTCAGCGTAGCTCAGTCCAAATTCTACCTTTGTGCCCATGAAAAAGGGGGTGGCAGGGCTACTTATGATAAGCTAACTTGTATAGTATTATGGAAATGTAAACCCCAGTTGAATTTCTGCAAACAAAATGCCCAGGTGCATCTGTGGGCTTTGACCACGACCCTGGCTGAGCATCCGTGAACTGGCCACTTGTCCCTGCACGCACAGCATTGCCCCTCTGCCCCCAAGAAATCCACCTTTCTCTCTTGCAAGTGCTTTGCTTCTCATTTCACCAGCTCATTGAAGGTGAGCCCCATCTATCTCTGGGCGCGTCACACTTGAATTTGTAGGTGCTCTTGTCAGCCTGACCTCCCACCTAGCTTTCCTGGTTGTCTCAAGGTGGGATCTTATGCCCCAACCACAATCTTTCAAATTCAATTTCAGCCCCTTTGACAGTGTGGCCAACCCTGAGACCCAGCAATTCTACACTCTGTCTTAGCATACCCAAAGCCAGCAGAGAACCTGCACAATCATTAGACAGCTGGGTAGCTCCATCTTTCAGCCCACGTGGAGATGAACTTGAAAATTCCTTCAAGCTTCCGTTTGCTACAGAGAATTTAAACCCGAGCACTAGATGGAACATGTGGCCCTTGGGAGGGTTGGATGCAGCCACATGTTATGGTAGTGAAATGATAAACAGGTGGGGATGATGCTAGGAAAATGACCACTCCGAGAGAGTGATAATTCCCAAATGAATGAATGAACTCACATGGCTGCCTTTGGTGGCTTGGCTCTGTAGACTCTCTCTTCTTCCCACAGTCCATTCACAGGCCATGTGGCATAGTTCATCAGCACTCTGTACTGAAGTTCAGTTTGATGAGGATCTAAGGAACTTGAGAAGGAGATGAGGGTGACCAGTCACTCAGGCATGGATGCCCAGTTTGGGCATCCATTGTCTGGACTTGACATTGGCCCCGTTGCATGCTGGCTTTGTGATCCTGGACAACTCACCTGACCTCTCAGGGCGTCCATCTCTTCATCTGCAAAAACTGTGATGGTGACAGTGGCGCCTACCGCAGAGGGGTGCTGTGAAGACTGAGGGGTTGTGAGACACAAACTTCGCATGGCACAGATTACCTGGCAAGGTGCACACAGCCCATGAGTGGGAGCTACTCTTCTCTCCCCGAGAGCATGGCAGACATCCTCTCCACATCACGGGCGGACTTAATAGGTTTTCAGTTTCTAAAAGCTTCCCCGTGTTTTCTATCAACCACGCATAAGTAATGAACTTGATGTCTTCATAAAGCATGGTATTTTGTGGTGATTATTTTAAGCTCTCTCATGCATTGTCTCATTTCATTAGGTAATGATCATTATGACAAAAAAATAAAAAGAGTCCTTTAAAAATACTTCTGGTGGTACAGATGTCAAACACCAATTACCATAAACGTGATGGCAAGAGTAGCATTGTTTTCCTCACGTGATGCTGTGCAATCGTTTTCATTGTATGATTTAACTTTTTTCACTGTAGAAAAATTCCTTTTCTCTACATCGCACCTGCCCTGCTCTTGGTGGCTGTGTCATGGAGGGACACGTGCTTATGAAGTGGACACTTAGCTCCCCACCCCTGGTGGAGGAAACCCCAAGTGGCCAGGGCTTCCACAGCACATGGCACATTCTCGATTTCTTCTTATAGTTCCATGGCAGAACTTGTTTTGTCCAGTCTAAATATTGTTGGGATTCATGGGAAGGCATGTTGATGTGACTGTCCATGGCCTGTCTGTCCCAGGGCCCATGGATATTTATTTCCTATGTGGATCTGAGATATGTGATTTGTCATGGGCCATAGTCTTCATCCTTTATGTCTTCTACAAATGCTGTGATCAGAGCTAAGTGGAACTTAGGATTGAATGCAGGACATCATGGTCACTCCTGGAGCCTTGGTGCACTCAGCCTTTGAAACATTGCTGGCTGTGTATGGCAATAGTGATGCTACCCTTTGGTTGTATAGTGCTGGACTGATCATTGTGTTCTATATGCAGCATCTCATTTAAGCAGCATGGTTTGGTTACCTTTTTTTTTAATTGCTGGTTTATATGTGGAAATCTAAGAATTGGAAGAGGAAAGGACTAGCCATTACATGATACTTTTATATGCATTCTCTCTTTCAACCTTCATAGTAGCTTTTGAGGTAAGCATATTCCTTCCTTACTAGTAAAATACTCAAGGTTCATCAAGAGTGTGGTGGTACATGTGTGTAATCTCAGCAATCTAGGAGGCAGAAGCAGGAAATGGTGAGCTTGAGGCTAGCTTAGGTAAGCTTAGGGAAGACCTTATGTCAAACAAGTGGTAGAGTGCTTGCTTAGTATGGGTTAAATCTCCAGCCTAGCCAAGCTATCAATTGATTAATGAACCATTCAATCAAATCTGAATTTCAAAGGTGCTAATTAATGTTTGGTGCTGGTGGCTCACACTTATAATCCTAGTTACTCAGGAGGCTGAGATATAAGGATCACAGTTTGAAGCCAGCTCTGGTAGGAAAGTCTATGAGACTCTTACCAGATTCCAGAAGTAGAGCTGTGGCTCAAGTGGTAGAGCACCAGCCTAAAAGAGTTCAGGGACGGTGCCCAGGCCCTGACTGCCAAGGCCCAGACCCAGCGAAAAGAAAGTGCTAATTTAGTGTATGATTGAATTGATATTTAAACACTGGTACATTGGGCAATATAACCAATATTCATTCTGTTATCTAGTGGTGGGCCAAACTGTATTATCGAATCAATGTAGTAGAAAGATTTTACTTCTCAGGATTAAAGTTGTTGTTTGAAAGCTCCAGAAACACCAAAATGAAGAAGTGCTGGAGGACAGGGGACATCTTATACCAGCCCTCCTGTGCATCAGGCCCACCACAGAGAACTCATCCTTTACCATCCCAGTGCGCGCGGTGGCGGAGTTCAACACAGACAATTCACACATGGTGGGGCTGGCGTGTCTGTTACTCTGCAGAACCCCTCGCTCCATCAGTACTTGATAGTGTAGCTAAACTCAGCACGGCTCCCCAGTTCTTCTGTGCAGACAGAATGCCACAGACCACCAAGAGCTAGTTCAGGAATGGCTGAGGAAGAGAACAATGGCTTTCCTCCCAGATGCTCTAATGTGCATTTCCAGGAAGTGTGCTCCCCAATCCTGAGAAATGACCCAGTTGACCAGACATGTGTTGGCGTCGGGGGGGCTCTCCCACATGGACAGTATCCTGCTTCCCCAGGTGCATCCCATCATTGCATGCTGATGAGCCTGGCCTGAAGGAAGAACCTGGGCATGTGGTCAGAATCATTGCTTGCTACGTCAAGAGAAAATTCATTTTCCTTGAGGGTTTTTTTCCCCCCAAGTCACGTTTTATGGCTGGAGTTACTCAGCAAATTACTAGGTATAGAAATGCAAAGGTCTTATTGCATTCTATCGACCTGATTGCAGTGTCATTAATTGAAAGATGGGGTGAGCATGATGGATAGTTGAGAACAGGATTTTACATTCCTGTTGGCCTATTGGAAGAAAGCCATATGGAGCAGACAGAAGGAAGCCTTTTGGTCTGACATGAATGATTCTTTCTTTGTCAGTTCTTGTGAGAGCATTATTCAGCCCTAGTGAGATTTACAATGTGAAAGGGTGAACTGTGTCTGCCCTGAAAGGAAAAATCAAAACCCAAGTTGCTTATTTCTGGAGTTGGAAATAATCCATGTTGTATAACTTCCTCTTAGCGATTCCTTATAGATCACATTTACAACACCCCAATCTGACAACAGCTGATTTTAATCCATTTCACTTGTAATATTGCAGTATTTGCATTCATCCTCATCCCTATGACAGGAGTATGTGAAACTTTAGGAAAGGTGGTATGTGTTTGGGGATATTTGTTTTTAACATTATTTCCCTTATTTGATCATTTGACCTACTATTCCTTGGAATTTGCCCATAAATTCAATCGAGGGTTTTTGTGTGTGTACAGAATTGTCCCCATACATATTTCATGGCTAGTTTGTGTGTGAAGGAAAAATTCTTCAGATTGGAAAAGAATATGCCAGCTTATGTTTCACCTGTTTGCAAAGGCAAAGAGCATATCTTTGCTTCCCAGTTGATTGCATGTTAATGAGTCTGGGTAGTTTTCGGTTGTGTTTCTCATGGTAAAGATTTGAAGCTTGGAGTGAATGGGAGGAACAGCTACATTTAAAGCACATCTAAATAGGCCACAGGTCTTCACCCACTCTTCCTGAGCACGTGCCTTTGAAAACTTGCAGAGTTTGGTCCACATTCTTAATGACTCACCTCCTATCTCCTCTTGGCCCTCCCATCCATGTTGTTCAGCTTGTCTCTCTCCAGGTGTTTTTTATTTTTTTTTTGTACCTAGCTGTTTGCAGATGTGGGTAGGTAGGATGCAGACATGGTCATGCCTGTGGCATGGTGTCTCTTTGGAGCACCTACTGAAGATGTACGGAGAGCTTTCTGAGCAGAGACAATGGGTGTTTGCTGAGGGTACCACCTCCCTGACCTTAAGTTTGGTGACAAGTGGAAACCATTTCCTCTGGCTTGTCAGCTGCTTTCAGAGTGGAAAAGAGGCTGCACTCACGTTGGGAGGCAGATTCTGTGGCTGATTGCACAGGCTGCCTTCCCAATGAGATTGTGTCTAAAAAATACCTCCAGCGACAGGCAGGCATATGCTGGCACCTTGGCGTGAAGGAGCTCGCACCTGTGTTTCTTGCTCTTCCCATCCCAGTTCTGGAATGAGGGGTTAAATGATCCCAGAAGCCCTGCCAGGTTTTGATTTGCTATTGTCTCAGCTTCTTCATAGGTTGTCTTTCAATGGGACTAACAGGAAGTGGCCAGGCAAGATACAGCTTCCAAGGAGACATTCCCAGCCACCCACTTCCTCCACCCAGAGCCCATCATTTCCACCAGCTCCCAAGGGTCTAATCAAATCCTGAATCCATCAATAATCAGATCCACTGATCACATCATGATCTGATGAATCCACTGATGATCAGATGTACACTGATCACATCATGATCTGATGAATCCATTCACGATCATCACCCTGGTATGATTGGATCATTTTAAAAATCCATCATTGACATGGGCAGAAGTGAGCCTCCCCTTTCTCCCCCAAGTATCTCCATCCAGTCAAGTTGACCAAACAATCAGGGCTAGGACTTCTCAAGCCCTATCCCTGGGAGAGGAGGGAGGGGATGTGGAAGTGGTGATGAGGAGGATAGAGAAGAGGGTTTACAAAAAATAGTGTTCAGTAGACAGAAGTGGAGGAAAAGTCCTGGGAACATTCTATTAAGAATTAGGAGACAAAACCTATAGATTCAGAGCCAAGTCAATGACAGACTGGTGGGAAGTAAGGGGGCAGAGGGTCTGCAGGTCTGGAGTCCCAGGCACTGACCACAGGGGCAGGAAGGCAGGACATCCTGTCTAGGGGCATGGGCCAAGATGGACACTGCAGTCCAGAGTGAAACTGCTCTAGGCCTCCCTGAGAAGGCAAGGAGAGGAGCTTATTCTACACAGCTCTCCACCACATGGAAAACATGTGTGTGAGCAGCTCAGGCAGCCAAAGCCATGTCCCACCCCACTTGAGATGGAGGACTGCTGGGGATCTATGGAGGACTCTTCCAAATTCAGCCCCCAAGGCCAGCACGGCAGCTGCGTCCCAGCCAGGGTGCCCTGCTAAGCCTTTTCCATAAGAGCTATTGGTCCATTTGGCTGTCCTCAATGTATTACTCGGTATGTATTGATAGCACAATTGTCAGCCCAGCAAACATTTCCCATTTTAATAGTTCACATGAGATGCTTCATTATTGATCTTACAGCACTAAATAAAAATCTCCTTTGTCAAGGGAACATGAAATGGCTTTTAATGGACACAGCCAAATACTTGCTACTAGTTATGGGAAGAAAAATAATCAGCCTGATAGAGATTTGGTTTGGGGATTTTCTGGCTTTTTGGTGACACTGGATATTCCTTCCCCAGCCGACCATCCAAAGGCTGACTCTCAGTGAGAGGAGAAAGAGGAGCCATTGGCCCGAACTTTGCAATGTGCAGGTGGAATGTTTTCTATGCCTCATCTTCCATAGGTCCCCCCACTTCCGTTACAGCCCCAAATGCATGATTCTATCTCCAATAAAAGCAGCTAGGCACTGCAGACATTAACTTCTCACTCAGCCAAAATCTGTTAGTGGATGGTTCCAGGATAGATCCTTCCACTCCTTGGGTTTAGAGCTCTGAGTCCCTATCTCTGCTGTCCTCTTGATTTGATCAACTTTTCCATTAGGACTGCAACCAGATATCTCTGCCATCCCTTTATGTCATCTTCTTCATCTGGGAAGCATGAATAAGGTCCAAAGGCTCCTGGGTTGAAAGCTTGCTGCCATCTGGAGATGAGAGAGATGATTGGGTCATAGAGGTTCTGACTCCACCAATGGGCTCATCCACCAGACATCATAGCTGAATGAACTGTCAGGAGGTGGGACCTTGATAAGTGATTGGATTGTGAGGGCTCTGACTCTACCAATGGGTTCTTTCATCCAGGATGTCATACCTGGGTGGGATCTGGCTCCTACTTGAAAGACAGGGATCAGGAGGCTCACAATTTAAAGCTAGCTCAGATACACACACACACACACACACACAATTGCAATCAATAAGCAGGTTGTAGTGGCAGCTATGCATGTGGGAGTATCATACAAATAGGAAGTTCACACCAGCCCTGGCAACATGAGACCCTATTTCAAAAGTAAACACCCCATCCTTAACCTAAGCAGTAAGAACTGGGACATGGCTCAAGTAGAGAATCTGCTGAGCAGGCGAGGCCCTGTTCAAATCCTAGTACCACCAAAATATAATAATAATAACTTAAGGTACCCTTGGAAAGTCTTGATCGATGTATGTTCTTCCTGGACATCTCCCCTGGGCTCCTCACTGAGGATAGGGGACAGCTTGATTTCTTGAGAAGGGATTAAGAGTTGTGCAATCTCCCTGGCCTTACTAACAAAAGACACTGAGCAGATAAATTTTACAGCAATCAATCTCATCATTAACAAGTGGTAGCCATTTATCTCCATGATAAATCTCATCATTATAAATTGTTTCTACTCCTTATGGAGCTGTTGAGTCATAACTCAGAGCTGAGGCTACATGTGGAACTTACATAGGGCAACAACGGTCCTGGCACCTTATTTCCAAATGGAAGAAACCTGCCAAGGACTCTGGAAGTTTACAAATGCAAATAGACCCCCTGAGGCAGGAGAGATGCAGAAACAAGAAAATCGTATCATTTTTAATAAATATTAAAAGTGTCAAACTCAGAAATCAGAACAAAAAGTAGGTAGTACCCTTCCACCAACTCCATTAAGATATCAAAACACAGCCAGGGCACCTGTAAATCACACCAGTAATCCCAGCTACTCGGAGGCTTTAAAATGAGGATCATGGTTTGAAGCCAGCCCAGGCAGGAAAGTCCATGAGACACTTATCTCTAATTAACCACCAAAAAGCTGAAAGTAGAACTGTGCCTCAAGTGGTAGAGCATCATCCTTGACCAAATGAAAAAAAAATAACTAAGGGGCAGCACGCAGGCCTTGTGTTCAAGCACCAGGACTGGCACGAAGAAGGAGGAGGAAGAAGAGGAAGAGGACAAAGAGCAGGAGAAGGGAGATGAGGAGGAGCAGGAGGAGGAGGAAAGCTCCAGTGACTGAGGGATCCTGTATAGTTCAGACCAGAGGCAGCCTCAGCTGACTCCCTGACATAAGAAGGATGTTTCAGACTATTATAAGTAGCCCAGACTGTCCTAGAACTCTTGATCTTCCTGCCTCAGCCTTGCAAGTGCTAGGATTTCTGGTGAGTGCTATCAAGCACAGCCCTGCCTCCCCCCCCTTCCCTCAGGATGGGTCACCATAAGCAATGAGACAGGCTGAGCCCATTCTAGCATCATCAGCAAGCGGCTCCGTGAGCTCCCAGGGAGGAGAAAGGATAAAGTATGAAGGTCACTTTGGACCCTGGATCTCCCAAGGTCACACAGTGGTTAAACCAGAGCCAGGGGCCCCAAGCCACAGCACCAGGAGCCCCACATTCCATAGGGCCACTAGTTCCTCTGAGCCAAATAAAGACATGTAGCGAAGGGCAGAAAAGGGATGTCTGTGTCAGGTAATAGATAATGACAGCTCTTCTGTATGTCTTCGGCCATCTTTGGAGAGAGATGTTTGCTTTAGGTTCAACAGAAAGAATCAGGGCGGGAGGAGAGGAGGTGAGCAGAGGGAAAGCAGGGCCTGGTCACCAGTGCGTTCAGAACTGGCCAGAGGTGGCTTCAGAAGTGGACTGACAGTTCGTGGTCTTAGGAGAGGTCAGGTGGTGATCCATGGTCTCAAGAGGGGTCAGGTGATAAGCAGCTGCACCTGGCTCTTCGGATGTGAGGAGCCAGGGACCTGCTGGTCATTGTGAAGGATGATCCCTACCCACTGCCATGGCCACGGTGCTCCAGACTCTATACCCACTGTCACTCCATGGCCACACTCTCCTAACTCCTGACCCACTGCCATGGGTCAGTCAGAGCACTTCTGATTCCCCAAAAGGCTACCATCTTCCTTGATAGCTGTTTGCAGCCATGGACTCTGACCACCAAGCTCACCCCAGTCTCAGCCCCCCTGTGTGACCCTGGTTCCCATCACCAACCCCTGCACATGGAGTTTCTTCTGGGCAGAGGTCACCCCTTCTCCCCGGGCAGTGGCTCCGAGGACCCCATCCGGGCACAATGGATACACTAAGCGGACACTGAAATGCATGGGCTGGTTTTCCACAGACCTCATTTATCCTAATGGAGCACTAATAACCATGTTTTAAATGTGAATACTGTACTATGTGTCTCCATTAGCTTGCTGTGAGCAGCGAGCAAATGAAGGACAGGATTTCAGAGCATAGAAGGATGGGGAGCAGAGGAAGAAGGAAGCCCCCTGGTGGGGGAGGGAGAGTCTCAAGAGAGCCACTTGGAAAATTCCTGGGTTTCATTACTCTAACCTCGGGGCCTCAAGGACCTCCTGTCCTTACAGGAACTGCCAGTCTCAGCAAATTCTCCAGCTGCTGTTTCTTGAAAGTGCATCTTAATACCAAAAATGTCCCTTAGCAGGGCTAAGAACACAGAGGTCTCCAGGGGCCCATTCACTCACCCGCTGGCTTGGGGCTGGGGGGGGGCGGGGGAGGGTGCTGTTTCATCTCTGCTATTGCATTAAAGCAGGTAGAAAAGAAAACGGTGGCAAAGAGTGGACCTCTGTTCTGTCTAACTGTGTGTGTGTATATGATTGCTCCCCACCCCATCACCCCAAGCAAAGTTTCATTACTTAGTGGGGATAAAAAAAAAAAGCTAGATCAACCTAACAATAGTCTATAATTAATTTGCAAATGGTTTCAGAGAGCAATTATGCCATTAGTCCAAGTGCCTTTGACTTCAAAGAGTTCTCTCAGGCTCTCCTCCACACTGGGAAAGGAGGCTCCAGAGGAGCATAAATGAGTGGCAGGAGACCACAGCATGACTGCCATCCCTACGCACATACACAGGGGCACAACATCCTGCAGAATCCCCCATGGGAAGGAGACCAGCAGTGGCTCCAAGTGACAGCCCAGTAGGGGTCTCAGCCCCTGGGAATATCTGGCCACAGGACAAAGAAGGTGCCATAGGTGCCCTGCCCCCAGCACAACTCTTCCATCATCCAGTAACTGGTCTTGGCTGTTCCCACAAACTGAAGCTCAAATACGCACATATATATATGTGTGTGTGTGTGTGTGTGTGTGTGTGTGTGTGTGTGTGTGTGTGTGTGTGTATATATATACATAAATATGTATATGGCACATACATATATATGTAGATATATATATATACACATATCCTGTAATTTTGCAATTCCAGCCACTAGGGAGGTGGAGTTAGGAATTTGGCTCTCCTGAGACATAGACAGACACTGACAGTGCTCACTGCCCCCAGAGCTCGGCACATGTGGCAGGATGGGAGGGATCCAAGCAGATGTTCACCCCCTGCATCATGGGCAGGGAGTTTGTTACATGGAGTACCAACTGTTGAATGTTGGGTGCTACAATCATAGTATCTATTTATGTGGTAATCTCCAATCATGCATCTATCTAATCAGTGCAAATAAGGTGGCACAACCACACTACCTTGGCTACTAAGATGGGAACCTATCACCACCAATCCACCCACCCACCCATTGATTGGTTTGGGCTAGCTGTCCTCTGGAAACCAGTGTTTTACACCCCAGATCCATCCAAACCCCAAGAGCTCCACTCCAAATAAAGGGACACGGTGAGGGGCATGTAAAGGACAATTCTTCCATGGTGGCCATGGGGTGGAAAACAGCTTGGGCACATCATCAGCTATCTTTGGGGTACAGACATTTGCCTTCGGTTAAATAAGGAGACTTGGCTGGGAATGTGGCTTAGTGGTAGGGTGCTTGCCTAGCATGCATGAAGCCCTGGGCTTGATTCCTCAGTACCACATACACAGAAAAAAACAAAAGCAGTGCTGTGGCTCAAGTTATAGTACACTAGCAAAAGAAGCTCCGGGACAGTGCCCAGGCCCTGAGTTCAAGCCCCAAGACTGGCAAAAAATAAAAAATAAGGAGACTTGAGGACAAAGGTATGCCAAGTTAAAATGGCCACCAGTCCCTGTGTGGCCTAGGTGGTGATCATTCTGGTCCTTGTTTCTGGTGGATTCTGGAGAGGCATGATGGCTGTCTCAGCTGGTCAGGATGAGCATATCCTGTGTCCTGTGGGGTGATCTGTCCTGAGGAGCTCTGCCGGCCCTCAGTGGTGGCTTCATCCCTTGTCATTAAGAAATTATCAATTTGTCTGGTCCTTCCTGAACCCTAAAGTGATTGCAAAGCAATGGCTGGAAAAATGGTTTAGAGCAGAGACACATACAACATGAGTTAGAGGTATGAGACTCTGCCCTCACTTTTAGTTCATTTGTGGGCCCAACAAAAGTGGCTTTGAAGCAACTGTCACTTCATGCACAATGAGAATTAGTCATTTTTCTTTTTTCTTTTTGGCTGGTCCTTGGGCTTGAACTCAGAGCCTGGGTGCTATCCCTTCACTTTTTTTGCTCAAGGTTAGTGTTCTACCACCTGAGCCACAGCTCCACTTCTGGCTTTTAGGTGGTTATTTGGAGATAAGAACTTCATGGATTCACCTGCCCAGGATGGCTTCGAACTTCGATCCTCAGATCTCAGCCTCCTGCATAGGAGGCACCAGGGCCAGCAGAATCACACACACACACACACACACACACACACACACATATATATATATATATTTAAATGGGCTTGTCTGAAATGTTTTGCAGGCCATACTGAGGTTGTACTTAGGGCCTCATACCACACCCAAGCTCTCTTCACTTCAATTATCTTTGAGATGGGGTCTCAACCAATCAGCTGGCCTGTCATAGTCAGTGGCCCAGGCCATGCAGGCCACTTCCCAAACTCCTGAAAACCTCCTTTAACCCTCCACGGACACCATCTGAGGGCTTCCTAAACCGGAGAAACTGATCCTTTCTCTCTCAGCTGCACATTTGAGTGATCAAGCTGAGCAGGACTGAACTTCCCACAGCTCAATGGAAGGCAGCCTGGGAGACTACTTCCCACCAGTGGCCTCAGAGGGACCCTGAAGCAGCCATGCCCTTTTGGCCACCCCCCCACACAAACCCCTCTGAGAATGTCTCTTTCCCCTCCCTGTCAAAATCCACCTGGGGCTTGACAGGGAAGCTGTCAGTGTGAGCTATAATCCCAGGCAGGCCTGGAGTCTAAGCTAAATTGCTCGTGCCACTGTGATGATGAACTCATTCTGCAGGGAATTGGAAATCATTTTTTGTCATCATCCAACAGAGTTCCTTTATCAAGCAGTTCCTGATAATGCAACCGACAAGGAGCTGAAGGGAGACATGGAAATGGGGGGAGGGGCGGGAGGAAACAAGCCTCCATGTGTGTGTGTACATGTGTGTGTGCATGAACTGTATGTGTGTTTGTGTCTGTGCACATGTGTATATGGATGTGTATATGCTCATGTTCATGTGTGCATGCTTGTGTGTGCATACATGTGTTTGCGTGTGCTTGCATGTTGTATGTATGTGTGTGTGTATCCCAAAACACACCCTGATCCAATGCTATCCCACGTGCTCCTCATTCTCCCATCTGTAACATAACACCTGAGGCAATTGGCCTACAGGATGAAAGGTTTCTTTTTGTTCTGGCCCACTTGGCCCTGTTGCTTTGGGTTGTGGAGGGGTAGAACACCGTGGTGGAGATCACCAGGTGGGGCAAAATGGCTTCACCCCCACTGGAGACAGACAGAAGAAAAGCAGGGCCAGGCTCCTAACAGCCCCTGCGCGGCCAAGTCTCAATGACCTCACTTCCTCCCTGTGGACCACGCCCCCATTAGCCTTCCTTCCCTAGGCCACACCCCTATGGCCTAACTTTCTTCTCTAGACCCCAATGCTCTTACTTCCTCCTTCTAGGCCACGACTCAAATTCATGGGGTCTCTAGGCCACTTTCCCAATACCATCACTTCCGCCTCTAGGCCGTGCCTCTTACAGGTTCCACTGCCTGCCCATGGTGTGGGGCTGCAGGCCAAGCTGTCAGCCCTGGGCCTTTTCGGGACTGGGACTCAGGCCTTGCCCAGCCTCCCCAAGGGGCACCTGGGTCCTGTGGCCCAAGCCCAGCCCACCGCAGAGCTGGTGTCTGGAAGCCAGCTGGGCTGCCTTGGCAAGCATCTACACCCCATGCCCCACTGCTCCTGGGAAGCGGGGCAGGGCCGGACGCCAACTGTCTGGGCCCATATCATTTCAACTACCAGCTGAGAACCCTGAAGCCCAAGGCGAAGGCATCAGCCAGGGTCAGCCAGGCTAGGAGCTGCAGGGACAGTGCCCGGGCGCTGAGTTCAAGCCTCAGGACTCGTCCCCATCCCTCCCTGCCCATAACTAATCTTCCCTAAGGTTCATTAGCTGCTGCACTTGTTATGCAATCCTCGTAGAACTGTGCTCATAGTAGGTCAGCAAGGAATATCCATGACTCAATAAAGAAGAGACCAGGCTGCAAAAATAAAAAATAGCAAGACACACAGGGCCAGGGCCAGCCTTGGCTGTTCTCCTCCTCTACACACACACACACACACACACACACACACACACGGCTAAGCCTTCCAGCCTCCTGAAGCAAAATCTGTAACCCAATAATGTCAGCCCCAACAAGGGGGATGAATTTGATCCAGGAAAAATACCATCCCTGGCAACCCTGAAGAATATTAAGGTCTTAACAGCCCGTGGTTTAGAATTGTCATGGAAGGCGAGCTGGAAATAATTACACACCTGTTACTCAAAACTCAGCAGTAAAAAGGAATTTACATGAGTGTATAAATTACCTTCCCAGCGATATAAATTAGGATTTGAGTGCAGGCTGAGATTTCCCAGGAAGTCAAGCAGCTGGGGCCCATCCCCCAGGCACCAGGGGACCTCAGCTGAGGGGGGATCTAAAGGCCACTGTCACCAGCCCTGCTGGAAGGTTCCATGACTCCACAGACCACCCTTGGAGAGGAGTGCTGGCCCCTGAAAGTCCAGCCTGAGCTTGGCAGAGAACAAAGCAGTCTTCTTCCCTCTCCTCCAGTCTCCCCTGGACAGAGATTCCCCCAGGGTTTTTTACAGCTCTACGTTTACATTATCTACACTTCCCTTATGGATGCTGGGGACTGTCTCCTGTGGTTCGAGCTACCATGATGATAGGGTACTTGAGGTGGGCTGGTTTAGAAGACATGGAAGTTTCTTATTACAGCATTCAAGGTCAAGGGTAAACTTGCTGCACCAGGCCATGGCAGAAGATGCCAGATCAGAGAGCAGGACGGAGGCGAACCTCAACCTCAGGAGCCCTCCTGCCATACCTGATCCACTCTGTTCCATTAATCCACACCACAGACCCACTCTCCTCACTTTGGATTCAGTTCCCACCTTCAAACCTCAGCCATGACACCAACTGCCACTGGTCTGACTCGTGGCAAGCATGGACCAAGCAGTTTGGAATCCCAGACTGTCTTTGCAGGAGCTTTGGAGTCTGCAGAGGCATTTCCACTGGCCCTCCTTGGGTCTGCAGGAAGCATTCCCATTGGTCCTCCTTGGGTCTGCAGGAGAAATGCCCATTGGCCCTCCATGGGTGAGCAAGAGGTATTCCCATTGGCCCACCTTGAGTCTGCAGAGGCATTCTTATTGGCTCCTCTTGGACACACACCCACCTCCTGGACCAATCACTCTTTTTATTGTTTGTTTATTTATGTGGTGCTGAGGAATGGAACCCAGGGCTCATGCAGGCTAGGCAAGTACTCTACCACTGAGCCACCTTCTCAGTCCCCAATCACTCTTGAGAGGGGCTGGAGTGCTGTGATTGGCTGGGCTTAGGTCACATGCCCCTCACTGGTGATGCTGGTGATGGGAAGAATGGTTTTGTGCCACCACAAAGGTGAAGAAATGGGACAGGACAACACCCAGAGGAAATGGGGCTGGTCCTGAGGCAATGGCGAAGCCAGGTGCTCGGGGCATCAGCGAAGAAGGCAGCACAGGCCTCTACCCTGTGGCTGGGTCCTTCCCCCTGCCATGGCCACAACCTGGGGCCTGCCTGGTCTGAGGCATCCAGTCTCTCTCCCAGGGAGCCTGGTGAGTCAGAGAGTAGCCCTGAGCTTGGGCAGGGGGTTGTGACCTTCAGCAGATCCTCAGGATGCTCCGGGACAGAGCCATTTGGAAGGCCATCCAGGTAAGCCCAAGGCCCTGTATGCATTGCCAGTGGAAGGGCAGACCGTGGTGTGAACTTCCTGGGAAGCTCTGCACAGAGCTGGGGGCCTGTGAGCTGGGTCCAAAGGGGCAGACTGGACGTCTTAGTAGGGGTTACTTACAGAGCAGGAGACAGCTATGAGCCCCTAGCCTGTACCACCCAGTGAGTCATCACGAGGACCCTGGAAGACAGACACACATATACTACTACCCCTAAATTCTCCTGTGACTCTGTCTTTAACAGAATCTAGGTCAGAGCACCACCTAGTGTCAAGCCCGCAGAGTAGCTGCAGGTGGAATATGGGATGGCCTGCTTGCACCCTGCTTGCTGTCACCCAGGATCCAGCCAAGGGAAGGAGGTCTTGTGTGCTGCAGTTCACCTGGTCCAACAGCTAAGTAATGACTTGCTACAAGATGGTGTTACTCCAACTCCAGCAAGGACAGGACCTATACACCTAGAGATCAGTGCTGTGACCTGGAGCTCAGCACTCCTCATGGATAAACAAACCCCTAAGGGTTCACCTAGCCTCACCGAACAACCTCTCTGGGAAGAGAAGGCTGGATGGTGAACCCAAATTCAGAGGTGCAAGATAAGCAGAGCTTAGTTAAGGTCATGCCAAGGACATGACTGCAGTGAGTCTAGATTCCTTCCTGAAACCCATCTGCAAAAGGGGAGAGGGGCTGAGCACATCAGGGCACACCTTTCATCCCATTTACAGAGAAGACATAGGTAGAAGGATCTCAGTCGGAGGCTGACACTGGGCAAAATTGCAAGGACTTTCTGAAAAAGTATCTATAGCAGCTGGGCACTGGTGGTTCAAGCTTTTCATTCTAGCCAATCAGGAAGCTGAGATCTGAGGATCACGTTTCAAAGCCAGCCCGGGCAGGAAAGTCCGTGAGCTCTTAACTCCAATGAAACAACAGGAAGCCAGAAGTGGTGCTGTGGCTCAAGTGGTAGAGTGCTCACCTTGAGCTGAATAGCTGAAGGACAGTCCCCACGCCCAGAGTTCAAGCCCCACAACTGACAAAAAAAAAAACTTAATTAAAACTGTTGCTGGTGTGCCAGTGCTTCCCGCCACCATCCCCAGACTTCACCCCACCAGTCCCTAGAGAGATACCAATTATCTCCCCGGGGGATGTGAAGTGTTCAACACGCTCTCTCCTAAATGACACGAATCTTTAACATATTATACCTAAAAAATAAATTCATATAGCACTTTTCTGAGAAAAAGAAATGCTCCAAGTTTGGATGGATGGATGGATGGATGGATGGATGGATGGATGGATGGATGGATGGATTGTGGACAGATGGAGGATGAATTGATGGATGAACGGATGGTAAAGAGGAGGATCAGGGTTGGAGGGTAGAAAGATGGATGATAGATGAATTGATGAGTGGGTGAATGGATGGATGGGTGGATTGTGGATGGATGAGCATGGATGATAGATGGATAGATTGAGTGGGTGGATGGATGATGTGTAGATAGTGGATGGGTGAATGGATTTTGGATGACTGATGAGTAATTGGGATTGGATTAATGATGGATGGATGGGTGGATGGACAGATGGTGGAGAGATGGATGAGGGATGGATGGGTAGATATATGGATGATGGATGGATGAATTGACGGGTGGTAGGTGGAAATATATTTGGTCTTTGCTCCTCTTAGCACAGAACTTCAAAAATCTTCTTTAAGAAGATATTAAAGTGAATCATGTTTTGAGGGTGAGATTCTTGCTAAGCCATCTTGACAGGATTCTTGCTAAATCTGGGTGATGTAAAGATGAGCGAGCCACCTGGAGAGACTTCAGAAAAGCCCCTAAACTTTGGTGCCATTGGGTTATTATGGGGGAAGACTGCCCCCTAGTGTCCAAAGAGCTGAACAGCAGGAGCCTGAAGAGACCATGAAATGGTCAAAGCAGATTGGTTGCCCCCAAAAAATCTAATGATACACTTCTTGCCATGTTGTGTGTGTGTGTGTGTGTGTGTGTGTGTGTGTGTGTGTGTGTGTGTGTGTGTGTGTGTGTGTGTGTGTGTGTGTGTGAGTTCTGAACCTTGAATTCAGGGCATGTTCCTGAGCTTTTGTGTTCAAGACTAGTGCTCTACCACTCAGGCCACAGCTCCACTTTCAGCTTCTTTGGGTGGCTAATTGCAGAAGAGTCTCACAGACGTTCCTGCCCAGGCTGGCTTTGAAAAGTGATCCTCAGATCTCAGCATCCTGAGTAGCAAGGATGACAGAAATGAACCTTGCTTTTGCCACCTTTTAATATTTGCAACTGGTTATATTTTTTATTTACTTTGTTAATTTAGAGATGATATACAGTGGGATTACATTCACATTCGCCAGGTAATAAATACATTTCCTTTCATAGAGTATCATCTGTTTCCCTCAGCCTCTCCCATTCCCTCCCTTCTATCTGCACCCATGAGTTGCATAGTTGGCTTTCATCCATGTTTAGGACACTCCACTGCCGCACTTTTTCACCCTTTTCCCTCAGATTCTATGCTCTCCCCTCCCTTTCCACAGATGTTCATGTGAATACACTATCTATAAGGTAAAGAACACAGAGTCATCATATAAATAAAAAAAACTAAGAAAAAAGTTAGTTATTTCCATATCTTTGGAGTTCATTTCAGTATGTGTATTATATAAATAAAAAGAGGTGCTTGGGTATTACACCTTTGTGATTCTCTCCTAAGACGATCCTCTTTTGGTCTCACTGTATGTGAGTATCTAGATTTCTGTATAATTTGTCATATACCAGTGTGTTTCAGATCTAACCCACATATCAGGGAGAATATGCGCTATTTGTCTCTGTAATCTTGGCTTACCTCACTTAACATAATTTGTTCTAGTTCCATCCAATTCCCTGCAAATGATATTTTCTTCTTTCTAATGGTTATGTAAAATTCCATTGTACACACTTTCATTGTTGTTGTTGTTGTTGTTGGTGGTGGTGGTGGTGGTCATGGGGCTTGAACTCTGGGCATGGATGCTCTTCAGCTCAAGGCTAGCACTCTTACCACTTGAGCCACTTGAGCCAAAGCATCACTTCCAGTTTTCTGGTGGTTTATTGGAGATAAGAGTCTCATGGACTTTCTCATGGGCTGGCTTTGAACCATGATCCTCAGATCTCCGCCTCTTGCATAGCTAGGATTACAGGCATGAGCCACTGGCACCCGGCACCACATTGTTTTGATCCATTCATCTATTGTGGGGCATCTGGGCTGTTCCCATATCTTAGCTATTGTGACTAGTGCGACAATAAACATGGATATGCAGGTGTCCTAATCATGATGTTCAGGGTAGATGCTGGGTATGGCTGGGTCATAGGGAAGGTCTACATTTCGTTTTTTGAGGAACCTGCAGATAGTTTTCCAGAGGGGTTGTATTAATTTACATTCCCACAAGAAATACAGTAAGGTTCCTTTTTCCCCACATTCCCCCCACCCCCGCCCCAGCATTATTTGTTGTCCAAATTCAGAATATTGGCCAGTATAACCAGGGGTGAGATGGTATCTTGTTTTTTGTTTTTGTTTTTGTTTTTTGTTTTTTGGTCAGTCATGGGCTTGAACTCTGGGCCTGGGACTGTACCTCAGCTCTTCAGCTCAAGCCACAGTGCCACTTCTGGCTTTTTCTGCTTATGTGGTGCTGAGGAATTGAACCCAGAGCCTCATGCATGCAAGGCAAACACTGCCACTGATCCACCTTCCCAGCCTTTAGGGTTGTTTTGATTTGCATTTCCTTTATGGAGGGGGATGATGAGCATTTTATCTATGGACAGAGATGATAAGCATTCCTCCTGTATTTCTTTTTATTCTTACCTCTTCTGAAATTCCCTCTTTTGCTTCCTTGCCCATTTAGTGATTGGTATATTAGGTTTAACAGAGGTTGGTTTCTTGAGCTCCTTGTATTTTTTTGGCTATTAAGCCTTTGTCTGATGTATTTGGGGTAAAGATCTTCTCTCAGTCTGCTAGCTGCTAGTTGTCTTTCTAGGTGAATAACTACGTGCAGAAACTTTTTTATTTTGATGTAGTCCCACTTATCAAGTCTCTCTCCTCTCTGTTGTGCCCCTGGGACTTTATCCAGGAAGTTTCTGCTGTACCTGTAAGTTCTAATCTGTTACATTTCTTTAAAGACCCAAGCAAAAGGCTTTTAAAAATACATACCTTGTCCTTATTTTCATTTTGTATTTTGAGAAGATGTTTTGTTATGTAGTCCAGGCAGGCCTCAAACTCATGATCCTCCTGCCTCAACCTCCCAAGTGTTAGAATTTCAGACGTGCCCACATCCAGCTCCCCAGATCTTCCTAGGCAGCACAAGTCAGTTGTTTAGAAGGAGGTCTCTTGATTTGGGTTTGTTTGGTGGTTTCACAAAATATGAAACCAGGCATGGTGGTGCATGCCCATAATCCCAGGAACACAGAGGTGGTGGGAGGAATTTAAAGCCAGCCTGGGGGCTGGTAATGTAGCTCAGTAGGAGAGCACCTGCCTAGCATGCCTGGAGTTCTGGGTTCAATTTCCAGCACCACAAAAAATAGATAAAAAAGAGATCTAAGTGTTTGCAATTAGAATGTGTCTTAAAGTTTTAAAGTGCTGGCCTTGTGCACAAAAGCTCAGGGACAGCACCAGGCCTCAAGTTCAAGCCCCACAACTGACTAAAAAATAAATAAAAACAAATCAAGCCAGCCTGGACTAACATTTCAATCCAGTTTCTATACCCCAGTTGGGACCAAAAGGTTTGTTGGGTTTTTTGTTTGTTTTCTTTGTTTGTTTGTCTTTGCCAGTCCTAGGGCTGGAACTCTGGACCTGAGTTCTGTCCATGAGCCTCTTTGTGCTCAAGGCTAACACTCTACCACTTGAGCCATAGCACCACTTCTGGCTTTTTCTGAGTGGTTTATTAGAGATAAGACTGTCAAGGACTTTCCTGCCCAAGCTGGCTTCCAAACATGATCCTCAGATCTCAGCCTCCTAGAGTAGCTAGGATTACAGGATTGAGCCACTGGCACCTGGATTCAAGGATTTTTTGTTTTGTTCAATGAGATTGCATAATATCCAGAGTGGTAGTACATGCCTGTAGTACCAGCAACTCAGGAGACCAAGGAATAGTAATATTTAAGCTCAAGAATTCCACGACCTAGCCTAGACAGCATAGGAAGACCCCTTCTCAAAAGAAAGAGCTTGTGCAGGGTGTACCCATGTCTGACACTGGGTGTGGAATGAGCCAGGCTGGTTAGCTGCATGGATGGTGTGTGCCTGCTCTTCTAGACTCACTGCCCCTTCCCCTTCATTTCATCCTGGAATGCAGGACAGCATCCAAAGAGGAGTTCCAAATGCTCAACATCAGAAAGTCCTTTTTTGTGCCAATCCTGGGGCTTGAACTCAGGGCCTGAGTGCTGTCTCTGAACATTTTTTTTTTTTTTGCTGGGGCGCTACCACTTCTGGCTTTTTGGTGGTTGATTGAAGGGAAGAGTCTCACTTTGGTGCCCCAGCTGGCTTCGGGCCATGATCCTCAGATCTCAGCCTCCAAAGTTGTTGGAATTCCAGGAGTGAGCCACCAGCTCCGGACTGAGACACTTCCTCTCCTAGGGGACTCCCTCACCAGATATTAGCTGTACCCCAAACCAAGCAAGCAACCCCCATTCATCCCCCTGTATGCGCCTCATAA
The DNA here is from genome assembly GCF_024711535.1 of Dipodomys merriami. Taxonomy (NCBI): domain Eukaryota; kingdom Metazoa; phylum Chordata; class Mammalia; order Rodentia; family Heteromyidae; genus Dipodomys; species Dipodomys merriami. The sequence goes on along the minus strand of NW_027203759.1, from coordinate 17,185 downwards.
AGATTTTAGGGAGCTGTTCAATTGCAGAACGATGCAGGCAATTAACCTCCATCCTGGTTTTATTAAGGGAAGATGTTGCAATTGCAAGAACAGAGCCAGCATCCTTGGTTCAGAAGGCAGGGCCACCGAGCCCAGGGGCCAGGCTGAATGGGTACACACAGGCCGGAGGCTCGTGGCTAATGGGCTGCTGGCATATGGCCCTCAGAAGGCTGGCACGCAGCCCTGGGGAAGGTTCTGGACAAGCTGGACTGAGCCAGCTCCCCATGTATGATGGGTGAAGGCGAGTTCACCCCGAGTGGGGTTTGAGTCATAAAAGTCTGCCTTGTTGCCTTTCTGGCATAAACTCGTCCTGGCACACATGGCTTCCACCCATGCACATGCAACTTCATGTCAGATGTATCTACAAGGAAGGGGAGGGAGAGGGAGAGAGAGGAGGGGGGAGAAAGGTGGAGAAGTGGAAGGAAGGAGGAGAGAGGAGAAGGGAGGGGAGGGAGAGGAGAGGAAGAGAGGAAAAAAGGGAGAGGGAGAAAGGAAAAGAGGGAGAGGGGAGAGAGGCAGAGGAGGGAGAGGGAAAAAGGAAAAGAGGGAGAGAGGGGAGAGAGGCAGAGGAGGGAGAGGGAAAAAGAAGGAGTGAGAAAGACAAGAGGGAGGGAGATAAAAAAGAAACAGAGAGAGGGCGAGGGAGATAGAGGAGAGGGAGAGAAGAGAGAGGGAAAGAGGGAGGGAGAAAGAAGAGAGAAAGGGAAAAAGAGAGGGAGAGAGGAAGAGAGAAGAGAGGGAGAGAGGAAAAGAGGGAGGGAGGAAGAGAGGGAGGGAGGGAGAGAGAGGGAGGGAGAGAGAGGGAGGGAGAGAGGGAGAGGGAGAGAACGGGAGAGGGAGGGAGAGGAGGGGGGAGGGACAGAGGGAGAGAAGGAGAGGGAGAGGAGGAGAGAGGGAGGAAGAGAGAGGTAGATGAGTCCCTGGAAAGCTGAGCTCTGACGTAGGCCAGCTGGGAACCCTGCCCCTCTAGCTGTAAATTGCATAGGTCTCCGGTTTCCTAGCAATGGTCTCTGATTGGCCCCAGCCCTGTCTGTCTGCCCACTGCCCGCCCCTTCCCTAGGGCGGGGCTAGTAAGGGTGATTGACACCGAAGCTGGGAGGCCCAACCCCGCCCCAGCGTCCTGGACGCAATTACCATGAATCCTGCCAATTCTGAAGGGTGCAGCACCTCCTCCCAGCTGCCTCCTTTTGGTGAAGCAAGGGTCTGGATGTGGGGGGAGGGAGGCGCCTCCCATCTAGCGGGGCCCAGGTTGGAGTGAGGCTGAGTTTGGGAGGCCCAGCAGGGAGGCTCGGCCAGGGAGGCCTGGTGAGGGGGAGGGGGGAGGAAGGGGAAGGGAAATTTGCTGGGGTTCCAGAGGGAGAAGTCCAGGGCTGGACTCCCACCACACCCCCGACCTGGGAGGAGCTTGTGAGGCAGTGACAAGCAGAACCAGGACCACCAGAACAGGGGCAGTGGACAAGGAAGGTCCATGTCAAAGCCCCTCTTGACCACCTCTTCCCATCAAGCCAAGGGCACGTTGGAAGTAAGGGTGGGAGCTCAGCATGAGACACTTCCCCCAGTCCAAGACAACTAGATGCCTATCTGCTATTAGAAGTGTGTGTGTGGGGGGGTGGAATTCCCGGGCCGAGCTTGGTAACACATGCATTTAATCCCAGTTACCATTGAAGAAAAGGGTCCTAAGGCTCCCCAGGAAAAAGCATGAGACCCTATCTGAGAAAGAATCTCAAATAAAAAAAGGGCTGGAAGCATGGCTCAAGTGGCAGAGCACCTGCCTAATAAGCAAGACATCCTGAGTTCAAACCAGCAAAGCAAAAAATAAAAGTCTTTCAAACATGCTCTCCTGGCTCCACTGACTTCTTACTCTGCCAACCCTTCCCTGATGCAGCTATATAGTCCTGCAGTCCAAGAACACAGCTTCAGCACCCAGAGCAGACACAAAGACACTGGCTGTGTTCAAGGCCAGCTGCCAGGTGCTCATCTAAATCCACAGTTTGGAAAGATGACCACAAGCCATCCTTCCTCCCCGAAAGTGGCTGTGGGGTTGCTGTCTGCTCAGAACTGTCTGCAGTTGAACAGACCCATGCCACACTTAAGACACAGACCACTGCTTTCCCTTCAGGACTTGCTGGCACCTGGCACTGCTTTTTATTTACCTTGTCCAGGACCCAAGTCCCAGGCTGGGAATTTAGTCTCTTCCCATCTCTTCCTCAAAAATTGGTCTGACCTGAAGCTTTGAAACTATTAGAGGAAACACTTCAAGACCACCAGGTAGGTGTGGTGGCTCCTGCCTGGAATCCTAGATACTTGGAGGCTACGAACAGGAGGACTAGACAGAAAAGTTCAAGATATCCTACCTTAACCCATAGCTGGGCACAGTGGCATATGCCTGTCATCTCAAGCTACATGAAAGGCTGAGATTGGGAGGATCATGGTTCCAGGCCAGCCAAGGCAAAAATAAATAAATAAATAATATAAATATCCTCAAAACTTCATCTGTACAGAGGGAAGTGGAATGGGGCAACCTGTTCTTGTGGTTCCAACAACAGAGCACCTAAAGCAGCCAGGACATGGGGAATGGAAAGCCTGCCCTAAAAACAATAAGCAAGGAATAAGGATGGAGGTGTAGCTCAGCAGTATTATGCCAGCTTAGTAAGTATGGGACCCTGAGCTCAAACACAAGCACAGAGGAGGAAGGGGAAGATGTAGGCACAGGCAATAATTTCCTAAGAAGGACTCTAATAGCTCAGGAAATAACTAGCAAGAACTAGCTAGGTACCCGGTGGCTCACACCTGTAATCCTAGCTACTCAGGAGGCTGAGATCTGAGGATCACGGTTCAAAGCCAGCCCAGGCAGGAAAGTCCCTGGGACTCTTATCTCCAACTAACCACCAGAAAACCAGAAGTGGTGCTGTGGCCCAAGTGGTAGAACGCTTGCCTTAAGCTGAAAAGCTCAGGGACTGTGCTCAGGCCCAGAGTTCAAGCCCCACCACCTACAGACCCCCCTTCCCCCAAAAAATCAAGGACTAACAATTGGGATTGCATCAAATTATGAAGCCATAGAGCTGGTTTGTTGTTGTACACCTGTAATCCCAGTACTCAGGAGATTAAGGAAGGATTGGGTAACCTAGTAAGATCCTGCCTCTAGAAAGAGGTAAACCTTCAGAGCAAGCAAGGCCTGCTGACACCTGGTTTGAACAAAGAATAAATCTCTGTTATTTAAAGTCACCAAGCCCATGAGAATTGGCTGTGGCAGGCTAGAAAAGTAGTACCATCCCCATACCGTCTCCCTCTCCTCAGGTGTCATGCCTTGGTTGATTCTCTGTGTCACCTTGACTGGGCCACAGGGTGCCCAGATATGTGGTTTCTGGCCTCCCTGTGAGTTTCTGGATGGCATTGGCATTTAACTTGGTGGGCAGAGTCCAGCCAGGTTGGGCTATGCAGGTGGACGTCATCCAACCCAAGAATAGAGCACAAAGGTGGAGGAAGCTTGATTCTCTCAGCCTGCCAGCTGGAGCTGACACCTTGCTCTTCTCCCCTTGGACTGGGACTGTCACCTCTGGCTCTTCCAAGTCTCAGAGAATCTGAACTCAGGCTGGAATTCACACTCTGCCTTTCCCAGGTCTCCAACTGACAGATGGCAGACTAGATTTCCATAACTCAGAAGCAAATTGCTGACGATAACTCTTACTATATACAGATGCTCCATGCACAGCCTAAGCCCCGACTTCCCATAGGGTTACATCCTAAGTCTCCTGTCAAACATTTTGACAGACTGTAAGTCAAAGATGCCCTTCATCCACCTACCCTCCCAGCCATTGTTGCTTAGCAACACAGCACACCACAGAGGGTCCCGGGGACGTGTAAGCTCACTGTCACCACACAATGTCATGGACATCACTAGCCAGGGGACCAAGCAAGACCTGCTGAAAGTGAACTGTTCTTGTGTTTGTCCCATGGTAGGATATGCCATTGAGAGTTCAGCCATCATAAATCAAGGACTGTCCACTCACCTACAGATCCATCCCTTGCATCACCAAGGAAGATGCCATAGATCTCATCTAAACAACAAACACAACTGCTCCAGCAGGGAGAGGGCCTGCTCTGTTCCCCAGGAGGATGGCTGTGGCGGAGCCAGTTCATGAGGGTAGAGGCAAATGAGAACTTGAGGGCCCCTGGAACAGAGGCCCATGCCATTACTTAAGGCTCCTCCTAGTGGCTCACTCCCTAATATCACCATTCTGGATTCAATGTCAACAGATAAATTGGGGGAAAGAGCATGTGGAGGCCCTGCCTGTGCCTGTCACACTAGCCAGTGGCTCTGAACACTGAGGTCAAGGTGGATCTGCAGACACCAGGAAGGTAGGGCTGGATGGAGGTGACCTAGAGCTACTTGCTCTTTGTATTTGAGGGACAGCTTATAGCCGAAGACCTGTGCTTTTATTATTGTGTGTGTGTGTGTGTGTGTGTGTGTGTGTGTGTGTGTGTGTGTGTGTGTGTGTGTGTGTTGTGTGTGTGTGTGTGATTAGTGCATGCACACACACTGGTTCCAGAAGCTTGAACTCAGGGCCCCACTCAGCTGCTTGGCTTTCTTGCTCAAGGCTGGCACTGTAGCACTTGGAACACACCAGGCCCACAGGCGACCCACCAGGCCACACATGGATGGATCCTTTTCCACTGCAGAGATGGGCCTGCGCAAGAGGCAGAGGCCCGTTTACTCCTTCACCCCAAGACAAGGAATGTCTGTTCTGTTTCTTGCACCAGTCACCTAAGACTTGAGGAACACAAAATTGCCTGTGGGGGCTATAAATCCTTTGATGTTCCTCTCCCATCAACATGTAGTGAGACAAGGCCCCTCCTCTTCTCTCTCTCTCTCTCCTCTCTCTCTCTCTGTCTCTCTGTCTCTCTGTCTCTCTCTCTCTCTCTCTCTCTCTCTCTCTCTCTCTCTCTCTCTCTCTCTCTCTCTCTCTCTCTCTCTCTCTCTCTCTCTCTCTCTCTCTCTGCCTCTCGGTCTCTCACTCTCTTTCTCTCTCTCTTGTTGGTCATGTGGCTTGAACTCAGGGCCTGGGCACTGTCCCTGACCTCTTGCTCAAGGCTACCACTCGGCCATTTTCAGCCACGAGATCCACTTACACTTTTCTGGTGGTTTATTGGAGATAAGATACAAAGGGACTTTCCTGTCCAGTCTGGCTTTGAACTGTGATCTTCAGATCCCAGCCTTCTGAGGATTACAGGTGTGAGCCAACTATACCCAGCTATGTCCCATCCTTTTGAGCCTAGGCTAGCTGCAGCGCCAGGTCTGTGCAGGGCAAAGCCATGCTGCGATGCACTGCTAACTCCAAGTCTCCTCAGAACATGCGTACTGCAGCCCTGTGCTGCCCTGAGGACCACGTGCTGGAAAGAAACACACACACACACACACACACACACACACACACACACACACACACACACACACACACACACTGCGTATGACCTGAGCCAGCACAGCATGGCAGATGGCTCCAGCGGTTCCACATGCCTCCACCTCCACCCCCAGCCAGTTCCAGCCCCTTGGGGCCTGAAGCAGGTGGCAGAACTACGTGAAAAAGCACCTCTGGGATCCTGGCCCACACAAGTAAATTGGGGTTACACCACTCAAGTTTGGGGCTGCTCTATGGGAGCAATGATGCTCTCTTTGAGTTCCCTCAGTAATCAAAATTTCAACTTGACCTTCTCAGGGTCACAAGCAAGGCAGGAGTTTGCCTCTGGAAAATTCTAGAACCTTTTATATCATCATGGATCATGGGATAAATGGGACCATGTGACAGAGAGAGAGAGAGAGAGAGAGAGAGAGAGAGAGGAGAGAGAGAGAGAGAGAGAGAGAGAGAGAGAGAGAGAGAGAGAGAGAGAGAGAGAACCAGTTAAACACAAAGAGAATAAAAAGAAGAGCCAGGCACTAGTGGCACATGCCTCTCATACTAGCTGCAACTCAGGAGGCTAAGATCTGAGGATCAAAGTTTGAAGCCAGCCAAGGCAGGAAAGTCCATGAGACTCTTATCTCCAATGAACCAACAAAAAATGGAAGTAAGGATGTGACTCAAGTGGTAGAATAACAGTAGAATACCAGTGTGTAAAAGCTAAAAGACAGTGCCCAGGCCCTTAGTTCAAGCTCTAGGACTGACAAGAAGGGGTAAAAGTAAGAGGGAGAAGGAAGGAGAGGAGAGTGGAGGGGAGGGGAGGGGTGGAGGTGAGGAGGGGGAGGGAAGAGAAGGGAAGGGAAGGGAAGGGAAGCTGCAGCTCTGCGGGACAGGGGCAAATGCATCATGCTGACCACAAAGGGCAAGCCCTGGAGGCCAGAGGCAGCCAGAGAACTCTGTGAAGCCTGTCCCAGGAGGGAAGGAGAGGGGAAGGGAGGGAGGGGAAGGGAGGGAGAAAGGAGAGGAGGGGAGAGAAGGGAGAGGAGGAGAGAGGAGAAGAAAGGAAAAGAGAGAGGGGGAGGAAAGAAGGGGAAGAAGGAAGAAAAGGGAAGGGGAGAAAGAAGGGTTATAGGAGAGGAGAAGGGAGGAAAAGTGGGGAAGAGTGTAAAGGGGGAGCAAAAGGGAGAGAAGAAAAGAATGTAGGACAGAAGGACTGAGTGGCATGAAGGGAGCAGATAAGAGGAAGGAGAGGGTGGGGCTGCAATGATGGAGTCAGTGGCCTTAGAAGAAGAGACACAGTTCAGGCATGGTGGCTAGTACCTGTAATCACAGCTGTGTGAGAGTGTAGGTTTAGAAGATCTCAATCAAGCAAAAGGTGTGAAACACTATCGGAAAGAAAATAAGAAAGGAAGGAAGGCAGGAAGGAAGGAAGGAAGGAAGGAAGGAAGGAAGGAAGGAAGGAAGGAAGGAAGGAAGGAAAGAAGGAAGGAGAGAGAGAGAGAGAGAGAGTGGGAGGGAGGGAGGAAGGAAGGGAGGGAGGAAGGAAGGAAGGAAGGAAGAAAGAAAGAAAGAAAGAAAGAAAGAAAGAAAGAAAGAAAGAAAGAAAGAAAGAAGAAAGAAAGAAAGAAAGAAAGAAAGAAAGAAAGAAAGAAAGAAAGAAAGAAAGAAAGAAAGAATATCCCCCTCCATCCATCTCCCCCATCACTGAGCCCTTCTTAAAGAAATCTCAGGCCCCAGGGTTGTGAGTTTCATCTGTAATTCCCGCTACTCCGGAGACTGAAATCTGAGGATAGATGTTGGAAGCCAGCTGAGGCAGGAAACGCAAGAGTTTCTTGTGTCCCATTATCTTAACAATAGAGCTCCATCCTTAAGCAGAAAAAACAGAGTTACAGGCCCTGAGTTCAAGCACCAGTATATACAAAAAAAAAAAATAATGTGGTCTAGGCTAGCGAAAATCACAATCCTATCTCAAAAATAACTATAGCAAAAGTCAGTATACACTGTGGAAATTGAACTGTGTAACTTGCAGGCAGGCTGGGAGGGAGAAACTGAGGGAAAGCAAAGAAAGGATTGAAATGTATTCATTGCCTGACTTATGAAATAGTAACTTCTTTGTATAACACCTTAATAACTGAAAAAAATAACCACAAGCTGGGCACTGGTGCCTCATGCCTGTAATCCTAGCTACTCAGGAGGCTGAGATCTGTTGATCATGGTTCAAAGCCAGCCTGGGCAGGAAAGTTTGTGAGGCTCCTATCTCCAATTGACCACCAGAAACCCAAAGTGGCATTGTGGTCAAGTGGTAGAGCACTTGCCTTGAGCTGAAGATCTGAGGGACAGCACCCAGGCCCAGAGTTCAAACCTCACGAAGACCATCCCCCCCCCCAAAACAAAAAGGGTTTCCTAGGGGCAGGGAATGTAGCTCAGTGGTAAAGTGCTTGCCTAGCATGCATGGGGCCCTAGGTTCGATTCCTTGGTACCACATAAGATTAATGAAGAAAAAGAATCATTAAAAAATGTTTTTCCTAGAGTTACAAGGATTTTCTCTTATGTTTCTCTCTGGATATATGTATTTGATCCTAGGGCTTGAACTGGGCCTGAGTGCTGTCCCTGAGCTCCTTTTCTGCAAGGCTAACACTCTACACTTGAGCCACAGTGCCATCTCCAGCATTTACTGTGATAAATTGGAGGTAAGAGTCTTATCTCCAAAGTCCAGCTTGGCTTTGAACTGCAATCCTCAGCTCTCAGCCTCCTGAGTGGCTAGGATTACGGGAGTGAGCTACCAGCACCCGGTTATATTTTATTTTTAGTTTGCCTTTAATTCTGTGATCCATTTTAAGATCACTGGTCCAATTATGTAAGCTTGGTTACTGTTGTTGTTGATGATGATTAAGCAGATGTTTCAATGAAGTGTTTATCTTCTCTTCTGAATTTCCTCTGTCCCTACAGCCACACAGCTGTGCATTTATTTCTAATTTACTAACTTCTAATGCATGAACAGCAGGATAAAGATTTACCTGCTAAGAAGAAAGGAAGGAGAATTTAGATACAGAAAATTGTTGAATTTTTTAAACAAATATTCCTTGGGTGCCAGTGTCCAAAAAGAAATATAGTCATTACCTGACTTACATAACTGTGACCCCTCTGTACATCACCTTTATAATAATAGAACAATTTGTAGGCACCATGACTCATACCTGTAATCCTAGCTATTCAGGAGGCTAAGATCTCAGGATTGCAGTTCGAAGCTAGCCTGGGCAGGAAAGTCTGTGAGACCCTTATCTCTGATAAACTACTCAAAAAAAGCTAGAAGTGGAAGTGGCACTGTGGCTCAAGTGGTAGAGGTCTAGCTTTGAGCTCGAGCTGAGCAATAGTGCCCAGGCCCAGAATTCAAGCCCCACAACCAATAACAACAGCAACAAAAAATCCAATTGTAGACTCCTTATGGGCCTGAGACGGTGGCTCAGTGATAGAGTGTTTTGCCTTGCATGCTTGAGGCCCTGGGTTCAATTCTTCAGCACCAAATAAGCAGAAAAAGCTGAAAGGGTTCTATGGCTCAAGTGGTAGAGTGCCACCCTTGAGCTGAAGAGCTCAAGGGACAGTGCCCAGACCCAGAGTTCAGGCCCTAAAACTGACCAAAAAAAAAAAAAGCCAGAAGTGGCACAGTGGCTCAAGTGGTAGAATGCTCACCTTGAACAAAAGACACCTGGAGGCGACAGCACCCAGGGCTTGTCTCCAAGCCTGTGGGCAGACAAAAAAAAAGCAAAAGAGTAAAAAAGAATAATTTTTAAAATCCACGTATTTCAATCATGCTGCTATTGTGGTCATGGGACAGAGATAGGACATTTATCAAGAAATGCCCTCCAAACAAGTCCATGGAGAATTATTGAAAAAACTTGGCCAGATGCTGGTGGCTCACACCTGTAATCCTAACTACTCAGGAGGTTGAGATCTGAGGATCACACGTCAAAGACAGCTTAGGCAGAAAAACCCTGAAAGACACTTATCCACAATTAATCAGCAAACTACTGGAAGCAGAGCTGTGGATCAAGTGGTAGAGCAACAGCCTTGAGCAAAAAGGCTCAGTAAGACCACAAGGCCCCAAGTTAAAGGAGATGGAGGGAAAGAAGAAAGGAAGAAAGGTAGGAAGGAAGGAAGGAAGGAAGGAAGAAAGGAAGGAAGGAAGGAAGGAAAGAATGAAGGAAGGCAGGCTTATCAAATGTCTTCCTGAACAGAGAGCCAGGCAAGGTGGTGTGTGTCTGTAATCCCAGCAATCAGAAGGCAGGGGCAAGAGAATTATAAGTTCCAGGCCACCTGGAATGCCATAGCAAAACTTGTTTCAAAGAACAGGAGAGGAAGCCAAGTCCTGGTGGCTCCCATCTATAATCCTTGCTACTCAGGAGACTGAGATCTGAGGATCACAGTTCAAAGCCAGCCAAGGAACAAAAGTCTGTGACACTCATTTCCAATTAACCAAAAAGCCAAAATGGAGCTCAAGTTGTAAAGTAACAGCCTTGAGTGAAAAAACTCAGGGACAGCACCCACTCTCTGTTCAAGCCCCAGGACTGGCATGAGTGTGCGCATGCATGCACACATGCATGCATACACACACACACACCACCACCACCACCACCATGACTACTACCATCCAAGCTCCTCGCCAGGCAGACAATTCAGACAGCAAAATGAAGCGGCCATCACTATTGCTTTCTCTGAAATCCACATTGCTAAGTGGCTGGCTGTATTTTCCAAAGATGGCTAAAAGAATAGTTTCACCTATATACTTTTCCTTAGTTTGTTTTGATTTTGAAACAGTGTCTCACTATATAGCCCAGACTGGCCTGGAACTTCTGTTTCTCCTGATTGCCAGCACATACCACCATACTTGGCTTTGAATATTTTTTAACCAAGACCCATATTAAGAAATGGTTAGGCCAGGCACACACCTGTAATCTTAGCTACTCAAGAGGGTGAGATCTGAGGATCATGATTCAAAACCACCCCAGGCAAGGAAAGTCCAAGAGACTCTTATCTCCAATTAATCAGCAAAAAGCCAGAAGTGGCACTGTGGCCCAAATGGTAGAGAATTTGCCTTGAGCTGAAGAGCTCAGGGACAGAGTCCAGGCCCAGAGTTCAAGCCCCATGACCACCACCAACAAAAACACATTTAAGCTAGGCAATGGTGGCTCCCACCACCTATAATCCTAGTTACTCAGAAAACTAAGGATCTGAGGATTGGGGTTGGAAACCAGCCCAGGCATGAAAATCTATGAGACTCTTATCTCCAATTAACCACTAGAAAACTGGAAGTGGAGCTGTGGCTGACAAAAAAGAAAGAAAAAGAAAGATGGATGTTTAGGCCAGGTGCTGCTGGCTCACACCTGTAAATCCTAGCTACTTAGGAAGCTGAGGTCTGAGGATCATGGTTCAAAACCAGCCCTGGCAGACAAATCTGAGATTCTTCTTTCTTTCTTTCTTTCTTTCTTTCTTTCTTTCTTTCTTTCTTTCTTTCTTTCTTTCTTTCTTTCTTTCTTTCTTTCTTTCTTTCTTTCTTTCTTTCTTTTGCTGGTCAGGGGTCTTTCTTTCGTGTATGTGTGTGCATGTGTGTGTGTGCTGGTAATAGGACTTGAACTCAGAGAATGAGCTTTTGCTTGAATTTTCTGCTCAAGGCTGGTATAGCACAACTCAAGCCAGAGCTGTACTTCTGGCTTTTTGGTGATTAATTGGAGATAAATGTCTCAAGGCCTTTTCTTCCCTGGCTAGCTTGGAACTACGAGTCTTACTTCTTACCCTCCTGAGTAGCTCAGAAAACAGGCATGAGCCACAGGCACCCAACTAGCTCCATGATATATTTATCTATTTGGACAGTTTATGATGTTTCCAGGTTGGTTTTTGTTATTTTATTTTTTTGCCTTTTAAAAGAATCTGAAAGAGCACAGTTGTAGCTCAGTAATGAAAGCACATGTGATTCTTTCTACAGGGTGATTTCTTAGTGGTAGAATTTCTAGGCTAAAGGAGCAAATGCTTTTCTTTTTTTTTTGGGGGGGGGGCGTCCAGTCGTGGGCCTGAACTCTGGGCCTGGGCGCTGTCCCTCAGCTCTTCAGCTCAAGGCTAGCACTCTACCATTTGAGCCACAGTGCCACTTCCGGCTTTTTTCTTTTTGCTTATGTGGTGCTGAGGAATCGAAACGAGGGCCTCATGCATGCAAGGCAAGCGCTCTACCACTGAGCCACCTTCCCAGCCCCAGCAAATGCTTTTCTTAAACAAACAAACAAACTTATTTTCTGCCAGGCACCACTATAATCCTAGCTACTCAGGAGGCTGAGATCTGAGGATCACAGTTTGAAGCCAGCCAAAGCAAAAATGTCCGTGACTCTTGTCTCCAATTAACCACCAGAAAACCCGGAGTGGTGCTGTGGCTCAAGTGGTAGAGTGCTAGCCTTGAACTGAAGAGCTGAGGGACAGCACCCAGGCCCAGAGTTCAAGCCCCATGTCTGACAAAAAAATTAATAATTCTATACTCTTCAGAAACACACACATATACATATAACCTTACAATTTCAAAAGGGTGTTCTCATACTGTCAGTCACTAGTTCGTTCAATGCTCATGACTCCTCCAGAGGGAGGAGACCATTATGAATTGCAACTTTTCAGAGAAAGCAAAGAGGTTTCTTTAAGTGAAGCCATTCGCTTAGTGTGACACACACAACCAGCCAGTGGCTGAACCTGCCTGCCCTTCATGTCACCTGTTCCACACCCCTCCATTCCACCACCTCATGTCCACTCCTCACTTCATAACATTCCTGTGATAGAGACCTTCTAGACCCTTCTAGATCCACAATGGATGGCTGACCTTGCCACCACCATGAATGAAGCAAGAACGGTTTCTGTAAGAGCAAGTGGATCTTGGCCAATTTAGTTTTGTAGGATGATGTTCAGGGGCTCCATTCAGCAAGAAGTAGATAATTTCTGGGGCACAGATGGTTCTAGCACTGCTTTCAAGGAGCCCAGAGAGATCCCTTTGGGCAATAGATCCTTGTCAGTTCACTAGTATAAATTAAAAATTCCACCATAAGATTTATTTACTTATTTATTTATTTTTCCCCAAAGACAATCATTGTGATTCTGGTTAAAATGCAAACCTGCAAAAAAAGTCAGAGTCTGAACACTTGCTTACATGCCTCGATCTCCTAGCTGTCTTGGTTTCCTGACTGTCAATGCTACAGCATTGCAGTGCAGGTGTAGCCCTCAGCAAGGTGCTCACGACAGTCCCTAAGTGCTAAGTAAAACCAGGTCTTCTGGGTGCTGCTTGGTTTTGGTAGCTGCTGGGGAAAGGAGCTGCAGAGGGTCAGGACCGAAGAAATAGCAGTGCACCTGGGAGGAGCAGCTCATGGGCAGAGGAGGCCCTGGCCATGTGAGAAGGGATGTGGCCCTGGTGGGAGGTGGGGGCTGGTAGAGAGGATAGATGGATGGTTGAGAATTCCAAGTACTCTTGTCCTGTTGTCTGGGAAACCCATAAAGGTGACAGACCAAGGCTGCTTTCCTCTTTCCTTCCCATCTCAGCAGGTGGGGCCCACCCTGGGTGGCTGGGGAAGAGGGGGAGGAGGAGGAGGAGAAAGGCAATCAGGTTCTGGCTAAGGGTGGGTTCACACTCTCCAGGGAACTATAACATTGGCTCTAGAACAGTCTGGTTCAGAATTTGGAGCAATGTGGCCAGACGGGGCGCATGGCTGTGTATGATGGCAGGCGTGGGTGTTTTATGGCTGTGGTGATGCAGGTTTGCCGGTTTATATGACTTGCCTTTTAATGTTCTGCATCTCAGGCATTGTTTTTGCAGTGCTCTCTCTCTCTCTCTCTCTCTCTCTCTCTCTCTCTCTCTCTCTCTCTCTCTCTCTCTCTCTCTCCCTGCTCCTGTCATCTTTCCTTTGTTTCTGATCTTTTGCAGAGACATCACATAGAAGGGCAGAAGCAATGCAGTTCCTATGGCGTGCACCACACGTCTGTACACACAGGTGACCATTGTGGCCCACTTCATCCTGCAGCTCAAGGATATCCACACACATAGGACCAAGGATCAGGCTTTGTTAAAGCAGGAAGCAGGCAACTTGCAACTCAGACTTTGCCCTTCACCCTTCTCTCCACCAAAGATCTATTAAATGTGCAGACACAGAAATATGCTTATGCTGGCAATGAGGCTTGAACTCTGGACCTCATGCTCTTGCTTAGCATGTTTTGCTCCAGACTAGTGCTTTACACACCATTCGACTGACCTCTCCAATTTTGACCTTTTTCTGGTTAATTGGAGAGAAATTTTCCATGGATTTGTCTGCCCTGGCTGGTTTTCAACCTTGATCCTCAGATCTCAGCCTCTTGAGTGGCTAGGATTAGAGACATGAGCTATTAGCACTAATGTGAGAAAAAGTCTTTTCTATCAAAGGAGTTTTCTTCATTTTTGTTAATATTGAGAGATTTTCTTTTCTTTTTCCATTTTGTCCACTATGGGTCTTTAACTCTGAGCCTGGGAACTGTCTCTGAGCTCTTCAGCTCAAGGTGAGAGCTCTACCAATTGGGCCACAGTGCTTCTGGTTTTCTAGTGGTTTATTGGAGATAAAGAGTCTCATGGACTTTACTGCCCAGGCTGGCTTTGAACTGTGATCCTCAGATCTCAGCCTCCTGAGTAGCTAGGATTACAGGTGTGAGCCACCGGTGCCTGGTGAGAATTGTTTTTCTGAAGGGTTCCTGCTTTGGCCAGGTGGCTTGGCCCTCGTTAAGTACACTTTACTTACAAACTTCCTTTTCCTGAGCACCTGAGAAGCTCTTTGAATATTAATTACATCTACATCCCTTTCCACATTGTGAGCCTGAGCTCAGCCAATGGGAGCAGAGGGGTGGTGCCTGCTGGATCATGGATAGAAAGGGAACAGCCAGCCTGCCTGCTCTGTGTAGTTGCTTGCCAGCTTTTTGACTGATGGTGCATTCTTCTGTAGAAATAAACTTAGTCTTGATGAGTTCCGTTTGAGATACCCAGGAACTGAAAATCCACTTTACTGTACAAGTCCTTAACCTACACAACCTGGAAGTCTGCATGCATACAGAAGAGGTAGGGCTTGCTGCCTGTCCTGAGCACACCAAGGTTGCTCTATAATTGACCATAATGCACTTGTACTGAGACAGGAGACAGCATGGGCTAGACTAGAATCTCCATCAGCTCTGTGACCTTGTCTCTATCTCCTGGCTGTTCATTTGCCCATTCAAACAATGGAGTTCCTGCTTAGCAATCTCTATGTTCTTCTCCAGTCCCGTTGGCCTTGTCCTCTTGCTTTTCCCAGGCTCCTTCTTCTCTACTATATATTTAAGACATTTTTTTTTAAATTGTATTTTATTTTATTTGAGAACATACTGTACAGAGGGGTTACAATTACATGGGCAGGATAATGCATACATTTCTTACCAAGCATTGCAGCCTCCTCCTTTGTTTACCCTTCACTTCCCTTCCCCGCCTCCCCCCTCCCCCCACCCAATTTTACCCCCCTCCCCCCACCCAATCATACCCCCCTCCCCCCCCACACCGAAATTGTAAAGCTGGTTTTGACATGACATTTTGTACTTCTCATTGTTGCAACAGGTCCCCCTGAATCCTTAAACGACTTGTTTGTCCCCATCTCCTCCACATGTTATACTGACCTCAAATATAGTGAAAGCGGGGGTTACACTGTGGGGGAGGGACATACAAAGCAACAAAGAAATAATCTTATAAATGCATTAGAAACACATGCATGAAAGAAACAAAAACATTAAAATACATATTTAAGGGTTCATTTTCCTAACATCACAATATCTGGCCTTTTCCGCTTGACTCATACCTATACTAGATATTGCAAATAAGGGAAACCATGGGACCTATGCTTCTTTGGGCCTGGCTTACTTCACTTAATATAGTTTTTTCCAAACCTTTCCATTTCCTAACAAATTATTTAAGACATTTTTAAAATTTGTTTATTCCTGGTGCCAGTTATGGGACTTGAACTCAGGACCTGGGCACTGTCGTTTATCTTTTACTCACAAGGCTGGTGCTCTACCACTTGAGCCACAGCCTCACTTTTGGCCTTTTGTTACTCATTAATTGGAGATAAGAATTGCACAATCTTTTCTGTCCAGACTGGCTTTGGATAGCAAGCCTCAGGTCTCAGCCTCTTGAGTAGCTAGGATTACAGATATGAGGTATTAGTGCCCAACAACCAATTATATCTCTAAATGAAGTGAAACATACATAAAATATTAATTTCAATGTTGGACAATAAAGTGCTATAATGAATCCTCCATCTTAGACTGTCTCTTTGTCAATCATATAACTTTCTACTCTGTCAAGTCCCTTAATAATGGCAGCCCTTATGGCCAAATGGTTCCTAACAGGTGACAGCCCCCTCCCCACACACCAGGGAGGGACTCGAGGGAGACACATATTTTGTAAGACAGACATTCAGACAATGGCACTCAATCATCCCCCTAAATTCATGTCTTTTCTACTTTCAAAACACATTAACTCACCTGGCACCAGTGGCTCACACTTGTAATCTTAGCTGTTCAGAATGAGATCTGAGGTTCGTGGTTCAAAGCCAGCCCAGACAGGAAAGTCCATGAGACTCTTATCTCCAATTAACCACCAGAAAACCAAAAGTGGTGCTGTGGCTCAAGTGATAAAGTGCTTGCCTTGAGCTGAAGAGCTGAGGGACAGTGCCTGGACCTAGAGTTCATGTGCCATGACCACCAAAAACCCCCAAGAAAACAAAATAGACACATTAACTTCATCGTAGTATTCCCCATCCCTCCATCCACAAAAAAGTAAACTTTGTCATTTATTCCAGCATCAACTTTAAAGTCTAAAATCCCCAGTATGACCAAAGTCACATACAGACAGCTTTAAATAATGCTTCCTTCTGAGTTTGTACACCAGTGGAATCCAATGTATAGTTCTAAAACACAATGGCGAATTGGCATAGAATGGACATCCCCATTTCTAGAGGGCTACATAGAACAGAAGAAAGGAATAGCCATTAAGTCTCCCAAATCCAACAGAGTAAGCAACATTAAATCTCAAGGATGGAGATGTGTCATCTTAATGAAATTCCATTTCATGGACACTTAAGGCCTCAGGAAGACTTTCCTAGGTGATGCTCAAGTTTCTGCTCATGCTGAAATTTCATGCCTATGACTTCTATAGGTTGAGGCTGTACATTGTGGCTTTGTGCTTGTGTGTGTGTGTGTGTGTGTGTGTGTGTGTGTGTGTGTGTGTGTGTGTGTGTGTGTGTGTGTGTGTGTGTGTGTGTGTGTGTGTGTGTGTGTGTGTGTATAGCCTGGTCTTCCATCAGTCCTCTCAATATTGTCGTAGCAGAGATCTTGATAAGACTCCAGTGTCACAGCCTGCTCTCTATAGCAGTTCTATGATAAAGTGCTTGCCTTCAGCTGAAGAGCTAAGGGACAGTGTCTGGACCTAGAGTTCAAGCCCCATGACCACAAAAAACCCCCAAGAAAACAAAATAGACACATTAACTTCATCCTAGTATTCCCCATCCCTGCACCCACAAAAAAGTCAACTTTGCCACTTATTCCAGCATCAACTTTGTCTAAAATCCCCATTGTGACCTAAGTCACATACAGACCAGTTTTAAATCATGCTTCCTTTTGAGGCTGTATGCCAGCAGAACCCAATGTATAGTTATAAAATACAATGGCAGACTGGCATAGAATGC